>NC_056750.1:728455429-728683482 GCF_019279795.1 Protopterus annectens
ACATCAGCATTCAACCTTTCTGTACAGTTAAGATGCTAACACACATGCTACACATATATTTAATATACACCCACTAATACAACAGTATTTAATGAGTAAAGTTATTTTTTTAGTAGACAGCTTTGCTGGTAAAACCCCTTGTAAACTTTTCATTTGGATTTAAGCCTGCAATGATTTTAGAAAAAAAATCTTAATTTATGAATGTATATTTCATAGCTAAGAGAAGACTAACTAAATTTTGGTTTCTTAAATGCTGCAGTAGAAATAGACAAGCATAAATTGTGAAGATTACAATATAAACTTGAATTAATTGCTCTTTAATTAGAATGTTTCATTTTCAGACACCTAAACATCAATTTGTAATCAGGTCTATATCATATGTTCGAAGTTTTATAACTTCGAATGTTAAAATATCGAATTTAAATGTTCAAAGTTATAAAACTTCGAACATATGTAAAAAAAAAAAAAAAACAAACCCAAAACTAACAGCTGTAGGCAGGAGGGCAAGCCCCCCACACCCCCGCTCTTTTAAATATACTAACTCTGAGACCGCACAACAGTGCAGTAAGGGAAATCTACAACAGTCGGGTAAGTTCCATTTGTTTTTTTTTTTGTTTGTTTTTTTTTTATTATTATATGTTCAATGTTTGAAACTTCGAACATTTAAATTCAATTATTTAACTTTCAAAGTTTTCAAACTTCGAAAATATAATATAGACCCTTTGCAATCATATCTGAGTAGAAGGACAGTTTTTATTCATTTCACTTTAAATCCAAATGTTTGCTCTTTCATAGCATTAAGACTGTCTGGGTCAAAAAAACAAACCTTAGACAGGTTGAATGACAAAAACATTACAAAACCACACCAAACCTTAGATTTCAAAGCTGACAGTAATCTGAAAAAATATATAACAGCCAAAGAGATTTGTGTACTATCACATAACATGGAGAATGAATAAAATTAAACTTATTTTCTTCAGCTGCAAAGTCTCTGATAATATTGAACACTTCTGCTAAAAAGCTTTAGAAAAATATAACAAAATTCTACAAAACAATTAAGAAAAAAAGAAAAAGAAAAGATACAGTAAGCAAGAAACACTAAAATCAGTTCATACAATCTATACTTGTGAAATGAGGTGGCCTAAGATTTAAGGACACACACAATTTCTAGGCTTTACAGGGAAAAACTAGATGGATAAAAAATATCAGGCCCAATTAAATCAAAAGTGAAGGAAGAAGGCAATAATTAAATTAGAAACCCACAATGGAGAAAGAATATCATATGCACTTAAGAAAGGAGGCAAATCATTTATACATACATAAGGGGATGACAAAAGGTCAAGGAGTTGCAATGAATCCAGATGGAAATGCCAAGTCTATGAGCAGAAGAGAAATGGATACTTTTGCTTTATGTTCATGAATGAAGTTGAGTGTTATATAATCTTTGAGCGCACCAAATTCATTTGCTATAAGGTAGTGTGTAATTGGAAGTTTGACTATATGGAATGGAGTTCTTGATAGTTTACCCTACGATGATTTGACTAAATATATATTTCCACCAGCATACAGCACAGTCTGTTATGCTGGACTGTCTTTCTGTGCCATGCTATGTCTTTGTCTTCTACAATTCAGGCCATGACTGTGTATTGTGCATGCCTATAAGGCTTCATATTTTTTGCTGATATTGTTATTATTACTATTTGTTTAAGCTGCGGTAGAGCATTTTGCATTTGTCCGATATAAAGTCTCGAGGCACATGTAACATTATCCCCGTAGAATCAAAGATACATCATTATACCATTTTCTTCAAGGCTATTTTCAATTTGTTTTATCTAGACTTAGATATGAATATATATTTTGTTACACCGGTTGTCAGTACAGGCGTTGTATCTTTTTTTTCTGTGTAGTTCTTATGTTTAAATATTTAAATTATTCACATAAGTTGAAAAGGTGAACCAAATAAAAAAAAAGAAAATCAATTGATTAGAGGTTTGCCAAAGCAAATGGATATCGCTACTTTTGTTGAATGGTGCTTTAGTTGACATCTGTTTAGTCCTCACTATTTGACCGACTAAACAGATGGTCAACATCTATCAGCAAAAGTCATGGATAGGATCATATCTCTGAAGTATCCAGATTTTCACATAATGTTTAGAATTTTGCCTTTTATTCTCTCAGGATGTATAGCTTCGTCTAGGTTTCTTGCTCTAAGAGGTAAGGATCTGATGGTTCTCAGGGTTTGGTGAATTTGCCATTTCCCCAAGGATTGTGTGATCCTGGACTTAGTATATATAATTAGCCTGGGGTGTGGGGGCATAACAATGTTTTCATTCAATTTTATTGTTTTTTAGTTTTTGCATGTGCCAAGATTCATCCCCCATTTATGGGAAGTCTATTCCAGAGTATGGGTAGTCTCTGGGTGATGAACCTGTTCCTCCAGCATGTTCTGTTGATTGTGGTAATGAAGTTGAGGTCTCTGGAGCATGTGGTATGGAGGGATTGGGATTTCTTTAGATATAGCATTTCTAACAGAGCTGGGTCAGACATGGCTTTGTAAGTCAAGCAGAGATCACCTCTTAGTAGATGATATGAGACAGAGAATAGCTGGAGTTTTTTGAGTCTGTCTGTGTATGACGTGTTTAAGACCTAGGATCATCTTTGTGAGGTACGTTTGTGGCCTCTCCAGTTGTTTCAGATGTCTAGTAAGGTACATGCCAAATGGGGCATTATACTCAATGACTGGTCTAATGAGAGAAGAGTAGAGAGAGATGATGACCTCATTCTTCCTGTATGCAAAACCCTTGGTAATGAGATGTGCCACATAGAAGGACTTTCTGACCACAGTGGCAATGTGGTGGTCGTAGGAGAGGTTGCTGTCAACCTGTGTTTGCTGTCAGCCTGTGTCCCCAGATCTCTTATAATGCCTTCAGTGTTTAGTGGGCTCCCATCAATGTGGTAATTAGTGGGAACTGAGTTTTTCCCAAAGGGGATGACTATGCATTTTTTGGCATTAAGTGTAAGGCCATGGTTTCGATACCAGTCATTGGTCTCAGTGAGGCCTTTCTGTAGGATGTCTGCATCACTTGGGGAGTGAATAATGGCTCTCAGCTTGCAGTCATCTGCAAACTTGGTCTGCCGGAGTCCCTCCATGATGCCTGGACTTCTGAGAAGTAGATGCCAAACAGGAGAGGACCCAAGACCGATCCATGTGGGACTCCACTTGTGACTGGTCTGCAGTCTGACTTAGAATCCACAGTGTGAAAGTAGCAGACTCCATGTGAGTCAGTTTGCAACCCAACTGGTGATATAGGGGATGATGCCTAGATTGCTGAGTTTATCAATAATTCCTGAGTGAGGAATGGTATCAAAGGCTTTGGCCAAATCGAGGTAGGCTTTATGAACTACCTTACCCTCATCCAAAGCTCTGGTGACTGACTCAGAGAAGTCAGCCAGGTTGAGCAGGCATGATCTCCATTTCACAAAAGCAAATTGTATGGGATCCAGAATTTGGGGATTCCCTATATCCATGTTAATTAGGGTCATGGTGATGTGCTCCGTAGCCTTACATCTTAGACTCATCAGGCTAATGGGGAGATAATTCCCAGGGTCTGTAGTCACTCCCTCTTTATGGAGAGGGATGACTGTAGCAGTGTGCTATTCGGTAGGGACAAAGCCTGAGATGAGGCTATGAGTGAACAGGGCACACAGATGTGGTGCCAGTTCACCTTGTAGTTCATGTAGAACACAGTCAGTAATATTATCAGGCTCCATGGAAGCTGTATTCTTGGCCTTGGATAATGCAGCTTCAACCTGTGCTGCAGTAATGCTAGGTGTCTGGCATTCTTCCTGTATTGTGATTGGTCCTTTGGGGGGGGGGGGGTAAAGTTGGCACTGAATCTGTTGGCTAGATTGTTAGCAAAATCTTTCGGCTCAGTATAAGAAGTACAATTGTGCAGTAACTCGGAGCAAATCTGGGTATTGCTATGGAGATTCCTGATATAGCTATAGAAGGCGTTGTGGTTGTTTTTAGTGCTTGCCACAATTCTGCCTTTATATGTGGCTTTAGAGGATTTGATGAGGGATCTCAACTTTTTGTTGAGACTAATAAGGGAGTTTTTCCAGTCTTGGGACTTCACTTTTTTCTGCAACAGTTTCTTCCTTCTATCGTAGAGTTTATTAATGGCAGGGGACCACCAGATTGGCTTCCTTTTTTTGGAGGAGAGTGTATTGGTTCTGTTGGGTATGGCCAGTTCCATGCATTTATGTACATGTTCATACAGTGCATTGGTGTATGATTCAGCAGTCCTGCATCTGTTGTCCACTGGCATGGGTGCCATGAAGTTAGCCACCTCTGTTTTTAGGAGCCCAGATTCAGCTTTGAAGAAGTTTTTCATGATGGTTACCTTTGCGGGGGATGTGGATGAGACATAGATTTCCATGGTAATTAGTTTGTGGTTGGATCTAACCAGGGAGAAATTGACTATTGGTGTAGAGCAATGGTTGCCCATGTTAGTAATAACCAGGTCAAGGATGTTGCTTCCTCTAGTGGGGGTAAGAATGAGCTGGTCCAAGGCATTGAAATTAATGTATTCCAGGAAGCGTTGAGCCAGTGTATTGGTGCATGAATAGTTTTCCCAGTTGATGGGGGGTAGTTGAAGTCACCTAGTATGAGGGTGTTGAGTTGGACCCTAATAGATTCCAGGGTGCTTAGGAACATGGAGTGAGAGTCTTGGGACATGGGTGGGGACTTATAGCAGGCTATTACCTGAAATGCCATCTTACACAATGTT
Source organism: Protopterus annectens (assembly GCF_019279795.1). Taxonomy (NCBI): domain Eukaryota; kingdom Metazoa; phylum Chordata; order Ceratodontiformes; family Protopteridae; genus Protopterus; species Protopterus annectens. The sequence continues at coordinate 728,460,220 of NC_056750.1, forward strand.
AGTTGTAACTGAAGTATCTCTGATGTATTATGCTCAACTACTAGTCTGGAGGTGTGCATATTCTTAATGAATATGGAGACACCACCACCTTTGGAGCTTCGGTCCATGTTCTGGGTCCGAATGGTGTGAAATAAATTATAGCCTGGTAGCGCATGGGTGCTTTCTGCTGCTTTAAACCAGGTCTCTGTTACAGCACAAATGTCAATGTTCTCCATTTTGAGGAGTGCTTCGAGCAAGTGCATCTTGAGATTTAGACTTATAGTGCTGAGCGGCATGACCCTCAGATTGCATTTATTTGTAGCTGTTACACGACGACGGCGGCGATGACAGTGGTAATTTGGTCTTTGGAACACTGCCTAAAAACGGCACTATGGGGTGGCAAGAACCTTACCCAGTACCTGGAAACCCAGGGTTGAACAGATGCAAGCCATCTCTGGCAAAGCATCGAGGTCTGTCAATCATGTCATCCCAAGCAAACAGATACTGGATCCCCTTAGAGTGACACCAGAAAATTAGCCAATTGTTGAAGGCAATCATTTTCTGCTTATACTGCAGTATCATTCTGGGTGATGGTCGGATGCTGCTCAGGGCTAGGGTCATACCTCTCTGGGCCACATAATCAGAGAATGACACCATGTCTCTCCATCTAGTCCAGGGAGGTGCATCCCAGGTCATTCACACCCACATGGACAATGACAGAGTCATACTTGTACTTGTTGTGGAGTTACCTGAGAGCATGTGTTATGTGGCGGATTCTGGCACATGATAGACAGTTGACTGTTACCTTCTCCTTATTCAGCCTAGTGAGTGGGACATCTGTGTGCCTCACTACTGAGTCACCTATGATTAATGTATTGGGCAAGTTGTTTTGCCTTAGGGGACTTAGGTAGAGGGACCCACTGTGTAGGTGATTTATTTGTCTTGTGGTTTGTGCTGTGTTGTGGTGGCCAAGTGCATTTCTGCCTTGAAGGTCTCTGCTGTTTGGGTAGATTTTTATTGAGATCCTCCATGAAGGTGGGTGTGTGGTTTGTGTTTTTATGTGAGAGCTGTGATGGTAAGTGATCTGGAGGGCTATGTGTTCCATGTGGTGTAGTACAGGTGTTGACCTTCTCCTTTTGACCAGCTTTTCTGGTCTTGGCTGACAGTGCATGGAGATATAAGTGCATCTCACAAGTTTGAGTGTTGGGAGGTAAGAGGAGAGGGTTGCCTGTGTACATGAGGCAGTTGGTACACTGCTTCAGAATGCCCTAGTTCACTGGGTTAATAAGAGAAAGCACAGGGAATTGTCCGTTAGACATGCTAGGAGGGATGGTCATCATTACTAAGTACTGGAGCTATTTCCTTATAGGACATAAAGTGCTGTTAGCACTTATGTGTGCTACAATAATTGCTACAAAAAACCTGATGAAGTGTTAGGTAAATAAGCTAATTACAGTGCAGGAGAGAAGAGATCTAGCAAGATCAAATGGGAAAAATTGAAGAGCAGACTTTCTGGCACCGGTAATAGCTACCTCAGCTTAGTGGCGTTGCTTACACCATAAAGTTGAAAGGGATTGAAAACTGCCCAAACGACCAATAAACTACAATCACTGGGCGAGAAACCACTCCTTTTGTGCCTGATTAATTTTGTAGACAAGGAAGCTCATTGATGTTGAAGGAATAACAGTCTGAATCTGAAACCAGGGTTGGTAAATATGCCCTTTCCCCAACAGTGTGCAATCTTGGAGTTTGTATATTTAATTAGCACAGGGTGTTGGGTATGTTTTAGTTTCACATATTCAAAGCTTGTGGCATGCACTGTGGGTTGTCCAAGTATTTATGTTGCTAGTTAGCTTGACCATCTACAGAAGTTTGGATCAAGTTCAATTGATCTATACATAAATATTAATACACACATGTATCTAGAAAAATAAATATAGATATAGATGTAAATATGGCACATGATTGTCAATATGTGTCTTTAAATGAGGTTTGGTGACAGACCAATTTGTCCATGGACATCTTCAGATAGAGGTTTAGATTGAAATAGGAATGGGTTTCAAGAGAGCAAGGGAAGAAGATAGTTGAGGGGAGAAGAGGGTTAAATAGGAAATAGGATGATTGGGAGGAAATGAGGTAAGTGTAGGGAGGGTCTTAACAAGTTTTGTGAGGTGTAACTGGGTTAAGATATCACATTTTAGCATGAACTTGCTAAGGCAAGAGTTATGCCCGTGACGACCTGTAGGTATTCCTGGAGAACAGGTAGGCCTAGGGTTATTGATTGGTGGCTGGTTGTAGGAGTCAGGTGTTCAGTTACTGTATTTTATATATATATATATATATATATATATATATATGGTGTAGATGACGGGCCAATGTTGTTTCAGAAATGTAGGAGGTTTAGGTCATTTTGTTGGTGAGGAGTCCCATTTTCATTGTTTCATGCTCCAGTTTGGGTATTGTATTGTATTGTTGATCCACAGCAGTTTTTTGTTGTGAGCAGTATTTTTTGTAACCATATGCTGCTTTCTACACATAACGATACGTCATGGTTACTCTTTGCTCACTCTGGCAAGCTTGCAGGGTAGGAGTATGTGTCTAGAGTGGGAGAGTTTTGTTAGCCTTGTAAGTGTTGGATTTGACTGTGGTGTTTCTTTGCCAGTATGGGGATATTGGATTGCTTCATTGGCGAATGTTCACAGCCCTGTATTAGATCTGATCAGGTTAAGAAAAAGCAATAGGACACACTTTAATGCTTATAAAGACAAGATAAACCACTTCAAGTACCCCCCCATGCATACAACACAGTAAATCTCTTGTAATGTTACCATACCTATGACAGACTAAATTCTCTTAATGTTATTTGGAAAAGCCTTTGGTACTAGGCTATCAGCCCTAGGGCCTATACAAGCCTAGCCATAACAATTCCCTGGCTATTTCTTCCCACACTATATACTTCCCTGGACCCCTGTCTAGCAGGGTGACTGACGTGATCCCTGGGGTGAATTTCCTTTCTCCCATCTAATCGTCAAGGTTCCTTTTGAAGAGGGCCAAAGAGGCACTCTGCTTGACATGTATGGGCAATCTATTCCAGAGTCTGGGGAGTCTCTGGGTCAGGAACCTATCCCTCCAGCATGTTTTGTTTATTGTGATGACAAGGTTTAGATCCCTGGAGCATGTGGCTCAGAGGGATTGGGATTTCTTTAAGTGTAGCATGTCCAGCAGCTCTGGGTTTGACATGGCATTGTATGTTAAGCAGAGATCGCCTCTGAGTAGACGATATGCAACAGAGTATAGCTGGAGTTTTTTAAGGCAGTCAGCGTAGGGCATCTGCTTTAGGCCTGTGATTCTTTTAGTGAGGTATTTCTGCGGCCTTTCCAGTTGTTGCAGATGTCTTGAGAGGTACATACCAAACAGGGCATTGTATTCTATAATGGGTCTAATGAGGGATGAGTACAGTGGGACAATGACCTTTTTTTCTGGATGAAAAGCCCTTAGTGATGAGGTGTGCCACATAGAAGGATTTCCTGACTGTTGTGGTGATGTGGTTATCGAAGGTGAGACCACTGTCCACTTGTGTCCCTAAGTCTCTTATCACACTTTCGGTGTTTGGTGTACTGCCACCTATGTGGTAATTCACAGATACATGTTTTTTCACAAAGGGGATAACTATACATTTCTTGGCATTGAGCTTGAGCCCATGGCACCAAGCATCTGTTTCTGTAAGGCCCTTTTGTAGAGTATCCACATCATTTGGGGATTCAATAATGGCTCCCAGTTTGCAGTCATCTGTGAACTTTGTTAGCCAGAGTCCCTTAGTGTTGGCCTGTACTTCACAGAAGTAGATGCCAAACAAGTACGGTCCCAGGACTGAACCCTGAGGTACTCCACTTGTCACGAGCTGGATTTGGAGTCGGCTACTTTTACAGTGTGGGTTCTATCAGTATGCCAGTTAGCAACCCATTGGGTGATGTAGGGATTAATGCCCAGCTTAGTAAGTTTATCTGTGATTCCAGAGTGGGGTATGGTGTCCAAGGCCTTAGCAAGGTCTAGATAGGCTGTGTGGACCACCTTACCCTTGTCCATGGCTCTGGAGACTGATTCGAAGAAGTCAATCAGGTTCATTTCACTCTGGAGTCATGGCTGGTGCTGGTAGATTATGGCAGCCATTCCCTGAGATAACATCCTCAGCTGCAGCAATGAATCTTGGATACAGCCTTTGACACTGCCATCGTGATAGTACAGTGAGCAGTAAAACAGTAACGGTTAGGATTTGCTACAGACTGTTTCGCAGACTCAGAGGGGGTGGAGTAATGACTCCACTCATGCACTGTGTGACAATGGACATTGATGCATGGCTGTATTTACAGCTGCGTGGATTTTGCAGATGGAAGTTTCCTGGAATATTGTTGAGAAATCCAGTGAGGGTGCAGTCAGGCAACAGTGACACTCATTCGAGTTCCATCCTTGTACCCTTTATAAAATTTATGCTAATGCAATCGTGCTGTTCCACCAACTTTCTATGTTGATAAGAGCAGTATTTAAGGAAGTGTCCATATTTTTGCACTTTGGTCACCCCATGGTCATGGCGTTGTCAAGATTGTTTGCTCTAACAGGTTGTGGGAACGTCCGTGGTTTAGATCTCTTGCGGTGACCACAGACATTTCATTTTATTTATAATACAGTGTGGCTTCCTGTTAATATGCAAGACGGACAAATCATTATGAGGTTCAAAGTTGGGACATAATGGCAGGCTTTCGAGTCCAGACCACAGAGGTGCCAATTATACAAATGCATTATTCTAGCTAACATTAGTATAGGTGGAAAGAAATAAAAGAGACAGACAGGTGGTCAGGCGTAGGGGACCAGCGTATATGTGTGGAGTACCACGTGGAAGCAGATACTGCTAGGGGCTCCATTTCCCACAAAACTGTGGTTTCTGGTAACTCATTGAAGGTTAAGGTAAGGAAATAATGATGGACTTTAGAGTGAAAATGTCCATTGGTCTGGTTTATGCTCTCTTTGTTTGGGGTCACTTTGAGAAAACATGCTAAAATGTCAGAGATTCCTCTTGAGAATTGTGTGCATGTTAAACTTAAACAATACATTATTTCTTCTGTAATTTGCCACCCCAAGAAGATGATGTCAATTATTTAGATAAAAAAATCCTGCAGGAATTTGGCAAAGATAATTCTGCTAAGTAATCCTCTTAATTTTATAAAGTTATTTTCCCCAGTAAGAGTGGTGGCGGTCTTGTGAAACAGACTTTCAGGGGTAAGAATACTTGCATTGTGGGGTTAGAATGGTTTTGCCTGTTATGGTGGTGTTTGTGCTGGGGTATAGTTTATGATCACTGCTATAACGTTTGGGGTATGTTGGACGTTGTTGCTGATACCATTGTGTTGATTACCCGAGGGTTTGAAAGGTTGACTTTTTGAGTTTCCAGGTTTCCTTTGCAGCCACCAGTTATTTGTTTAATTTGGGTCTATATTATAAGCATGAAAGCTGTAAACAGTGAATACATCTACATCGACACAAAGGTTGATGTACAGAAAGAGAAAAATACATAATCAGCGAAAATGAAAATGTAGAATGTGTTTCGTCAACCAACAGCGCCATGCAGGTAAGCTCAAACTAACTAAATAAAATTAAATTAACACACTTTTGCAGATGGGCAAGCCCCCTGCATGCCCCACACCCCTCCTACTTAAATATAGCAACTCCGAGACCGCACTACAGTGGGGAGAATGATATATTTCCTCATCCCCACGATTGCCCTGCTGGCCAAGCAAATACATTCGGCGTTTTCATTTTTGCCGATTACGTATTTTGCTCTTTTTGTACATTGACCTTTATGTGTCGATGTATTCGCTATTTTGAGCTTTCATGTTTATAATATAGACCTGTTTAATCTGGGTTTATTATCCACACTGAGTAAAGGGTTACTGCACACACAAGATGGTGGTGTAGTGTGGTGTGTTTGGAACTAAATCATTTTAATCATGGCCGGGAGCTGTATTATTAACAGGTGCCTTCCCTGGCATATGTGCAGTGAGATGATAACCATCACACACGGGATGGTATACTGCATAGCTGGAATGATTTTAGGGCTTCACAGAACCAGATTTGGGCCTGATATTTTCTGTCCTGTGGATTAGGTAGGCCATGGCATGGGGGCAGGGGGGTTTGGCGCACTTTCATCCTTGCATTGGTTCTGTTACATTTCCAATGATATAGTGGGCTGTGGCTGTAAGGGGTAGATTATGGCTTGTATGAGCTTATTTGCTGATTAGAAACATTGTGTAATTCTTAATTTGATTTTAATATTAGCAGGGGTAACAGATCGAAACAAAGAGTACTTTGTTCCTTTAAAAAAAAATAGTACATAAAATGTGGTTTTAATTGATAGCTTAATTTCAAACGTATTATAGGAACCACTTTCCAGTAGCCTCATAACTCTCATATACATATTTCTCAGGATGGAAGTATATGCACAGATTGTCTGGATAACTGCCTCATAGTTTGGTTGTTTTTTTCAGCCATGGTGGTTATTGGCTAATTTCTAGGTGTACATACTTCTGAGTTCAGAATTCCCACCCTTCAGGAAACTTATGTTAATGTGACAGGGCTTTGGCTCAAAGTTTGGTTTGGCCAGACCAGTTATATAGCTATTAAGACCAATATTTATTAAACAATATGTGAAGATATCTCCCTCAATGGCACAGAGTTTTGCAGTATGCCCAGATTTTGGCACTGTGTTTTGGTTTGTTTCTCATAAAACTATGGTTGTCCAGCAAATAATCATGAAGTCAGAAAATAATGACAGACATTTGAGATTCAGGCTTATACCCTTCAGAGAATGCATGCTAATGCAGCATCTATTATTCTATCAGTTTTCTAATTTTGTAGAAACAACATTTGGTCCTCCCATTATTTATGGTTTTGTCCAGATTTCTTGTTCTAAGAGGCTGAGAACTGAGGGTTGAGAGTATCTGCTCTAAAGGTCATTGGGTGGTGGGTGTACTGTGCTAAGTATTACGTCCAAGATGACCTGTGTCCACAGACTGGATAGCTATTTTAATACTAGTGGTAGGGAATGGGCATAGAGATAGGGTGTGTGTCACATAGGCACAAAGTAAAGGGTAGATTACCAGCTTTAATTGGGGTGGGGGGGCATGGAGATTTTCACTTCCTGTCAGAGGAATAGGTACCTTCATTTAAGTGACTGCGCAGGGTTGTCTGTCTAGTGCTTGCTTACAGAAAGACTCTTAACTCTGTTTTGCACATTAAGTTAAGTTGACCCATATAGTGCGGTTGGGGAATTTTTGATGGAAGTTACAAAGCAATCCAGGTATTTCCATGACTGCAGTTACTGCTGTCTGGGTCATAAAGCTGTTTGCTGCATTACATTCTATCACTTGTGGCAAAAGGATTTTTTTTGAGAATAGGGGATGCTGGGCAGGGTAGAGTCTGCATAACTGAGCAAGGTGGTCCATGGGCAGTGCCTACAGTTATGAAGTTTTGGTTTTGAGGGCATATGGTTTACAGTTCTCCTTTCTTTTGCAGATGGGGAGTACAGAGTGAGCATCAGTTGGGCAGTCAAAGGAAGTGCACTTGAAAAGTGATGGATGCAGCTGCAATGGGTTTTCAGCTGCTGGAGTGGTGCATAATGCGATTACAAGTAATCCTACTTTATTTAGTAAGTACTCAGGCATGTCAGACAGGGGTGGAACTCTAAGGGTGCATTAACAGTTACGCATCCAGTTTACTGTATTTGTAGAGCACCCATGAGATGTTTGGTGTGACAAGATGTTAGGAGTTTGTTCCTAAGGTGTGGAATTTTCAGGGTGACAAATCTGTACCTCAAGTAGGTATTGATAATGTTACATAACAGGTTAGGGGTTTAGAGAAAGTACCACAAGGACCCTTTCATTTATGATTTGGGTGAAATTTATAGGTAGGGTTTCAGAAAACATTGTAGGTATGCGGGTGTTTTTAGGATATTTCAGGAATTGGGTGCTTTGTTGGCTATGGTTAGCTAGAGTAGGGCATGTTTTAATTCCTTACTAGCTGATAGGTAACATGAGGGAGGGGTTAATGTTAGTTATGAGTGCTGTTGCAAGGTTTCTAGCCAGGATTGTCATTAGGAAGTAGTGACCTTTGAGGGTCTTTAAGGTTATGCAGGTGTTCACGGGTTTCAAAGCTGTTAGCACATTAATCAGGAGCATAGTATTGTGGTAACATTACCTTTAATGTACGATATGGGGCCAGAGTACTTTGTTGCTGCACAGGATAGGTGAGTTTTCAGGAACTAGTTTATGGGGGACTCTGGTAAAGGAGCATACTTCTACTAGACAGTTTTTCAAGAATGTCAAAATTTTGGTCTTAGATTTTGGGCCATTTTTCATAGATTTCTGTTTTTTGGCAATTAGTGTCAAGTCATTCAAATTTGGAGTTAGAGAATTCCCTTCAGTAAGTTCATGCTACCATAAGTTTATTTTATCTTTCTAAGTTTGTGACAGCAATATTTGAGATTACTCCTATTTTGAGATTTCTCCCATTTTGATTACGGTTTTCTCCAGATTTATTGGGCTAAGAAGCTGTGATGTATGTAAGGGGTTGTATATCTTGGAAACATAATCTGAGTGGAGCAGAGTTACAGGAAGAACAGCTCTAAGATATAACTAAAGAGGGAGCGGCAGTGCAAGACTGATGACCAGTCAAGTTGTGGCAATGGCAGGAAGGTTCATGACTGAGTTATTCAGAATTGCATTGGTAGGCCATAGGGGCATATATGAGAACTGGAGAGCAGATGACTTGGGGAGTAGATGCAGGTGGTACACCTGATTTGCTGATGTTATATTTCAGGGGAATGATTAGGTTGTATTACTGGCCAAGCTATAATACATGGAAGCGTAATCAGTTTGTATACATGATGTGTACAGCCATTGTGCTTGTTTTGGGAGAGACAGGATATTCACTCATTTTGAGGAGGCTAAAGGGGGCTGTGGTTAGGCTGGGCAGCATGCAGTTGGGCTTGTATGGTTGCAGGTGGCATAGCAGCCCCCTTACAGTCTTTGTGGAACATTTGCAAGGTTGGGATAATTCTGGAATTGCAGTTGGCAGGTTATCAGAAGATTGGTGATTGAAAGAGGCAATTTCAAGGTAAGGAAGGGTATTGTGTGGTCTTCTGTGGTTATTTGGCTTTTGGTGAGGGCTCATCAGTTAATTTAGCCATTTGGACAAATGGTTGCTTTGGCAAATTTTGTTAGGCCATTGGGAGGTTGATGACAGGGATCTAGTTGGTTCAGAGGGTATGCTGTATGCCAAATGACCTTGGTTCAATCTTTAGGTATGGTTAGGTTTGTTTTGGAGGGTTGTTGGAAGTTTTAAAATGAAGGAGGGAGAACAGCCTTGTCAGGCTGGTGGGCAGAGAAGAGGGCTAGGCTTGTCACTCTTCTCTTTTCTCCTCTGGTGTGGAGGTTCATTTCAATGAGTTGGACATGCAAGTGAGCAGTTGGACACTGCTTGCCAAGTATAAGTAAGTAAGCGGAGGTGAGGACGCTGCTTATTTGGTTGGATGGTTATTTCAGTGAGTTGTGAAATTCAAGTGAGTGGTTGGATGCTGCTTTATAAGTAAAGTAAGCGAGTGGAGGTAAGGTTGCTGCTTACTTGGTCAGGGTGAGCAGGAGTACGCTGCCCTAAGTTAACTGTTATATGGATGTTTATGCTGTGATTAATAAATGAAAATATTAGTTGGTCAGTGAAGTTATGTTTATGGAATTTGAATAAATGTCAAATGTCATTTGGTCTGATGTCTGTTTCTTGAAGGGAACCTGGACAAATTTGTAGCTCTTGAAATGCCATTAACTTCTAATTATCTGTAACACAATACCCTTTTTATACTTTTGTATTCCTCTGCTTTTATAAGATAAGCATATTTTATTGAGTGGAGTTGCTTGGAAAATATTTATAAGCATGCATTTTGCAGATATTTTAATGCACTTAATGCAAGTGAATACAGTCACAATCAAACAAAAAAGGTATGAAAAAAGTTGTTTATGCCCTCTTCCCCATGATCATTTTACAATTTACTAAATTATTATACGATGTGTAGCTTTAAGTCAATGCTAATGGAAAAGGGTAAAATGATGAAATTGACTTTGTATTTTTACTGTGCAAAATGGTTAGTATTAAAAATGCATATTAGAAAGAAAAGCTTTTAACTGCTCTTTATTATGTATCTGTCAGCCATTTCATGTTGATTTCAAGTGCTTTTATGCTTTGCAATCTGCTTTTAATACTTTATATTTTTGATACTTAAAAATGTTGTGTATGTAGTTAAACCGGTTGGTATTTTATATGATGTTCCTTTTGTGTAAAACCAAAAGGTAGTCTCTACACACACACACACATGCAGAGATAGATCTAAAGTTATATAGACAGATAGGGAGACAGATGTGTAAACAGTATGGCCAAAGAAGCTGACTGTTTTAGGATTACAGCTACTTTGTTTTGGTACATGTAAATATTGTGTCAGGAACACAAGTCAGTAGAGCAATAGCCACATATATACACGTGTCTGTGGGTGTGAGTGAGCATGTGGACCATTTCAGAGTCAAAGAGTGGGACAGAACTACAGAAAGAAGATGCCAAAGTTGACATTTTTAAACAGGTCCTTGTACAGTGATGAATACTAAAGTATTTTTTAAGCAAGCAAGTAATGCTACAGGTAAAAATAAAAATAAAGAATAAAGTGAAAGAACAGCTAAAACTGAAAAAAAATCAATGTTAAAGCTGTAAGGCATATTACATAACTGGATGAAAATACAGCATACACTGTGTCCGTTCTCTACACACAGCATGTGCAGTAAGATGGGGTATGGAAGGAAGACAGGCGAAATTAAAGAAGAGTAGAGGGAAGGCTGAAAAAAGAGAAAATGCGAGTTTACAAATAAGGGGAGGCTGAGGGTAAATCTATCCCTTTTTTAAAACTGGATGCAAATTTGCCTGCTTAAGGCCATTGCAGTGATATTGTTTTTTTGGGGTCAGGAGTATGAAACTACAGATATCTTTAGCTGCACTTTGGGTTAAAGACAGATTTTTCTTGATGGCCTTGGCTTTGATTGGGAGGCCATAATCTCCCTCTGCACACCAGAATCCCTTTTTTATGACTGCACTCATTTTAGTGGAGAGGGAGTGGGGGATTTTCCTAGACCAATAAAGTATGGATTTGATGTTTCATTTGGTGGCAGAACATGATATTGAAAGCTAAGGATTTGGTAAAGCCTGATATCTTAGTATTTGAAGTGAGAGGTTGTTTGAATGGCAGTTGTGTGCTCATCTGCATGGAGATTGGATAGTTATTGTTTGTTACTGAAGGTCATAGATTTTGTCTTCTTGTTATCAAGTATGACTTTATCAGTACCAGTTAGATGGGAAGGGTGGTCTTATTCAGATTCTTCATTGGTTGCAGAGGGTGAAAGCTGACATAGATGATGCATTTCACAAATAAATTAAAACAATCCCTCACTGACGCCAAGCTTTGCTCATGTACTTCTCCAGGATAATATGCAACCTTCAAGCCACTATTATTTCTATAAATTACCTGGCTTATAGACACCATAAGCACACACCACAGGTCAGTATACTTTCTCACCCCATTTCTCTCCAAATATACCTTTTTCCCTCCAATTTTCCAAAATCACCACTTTTCCTTCTCATCTCTCCCCACCATCTGTTCAGACTTTCCTCCTATTTCCCCTCTCCACCTCCTTTTCTTCCATTTTGCAACATAAAATTACACTATTTTAATGCTGGATAAACTGAATAACCGTTTTAAAGATATTCTTATTAGTACCCTGTTTATTTAGAATTTTACTTTAGACCAATACTCTGTGTTGTTTATATTTTTAATGTAGTGTTAAATTAGGGCCCTTTGTATCAGACCATTATTGTAAGCTATTTTCCTTAGACCCTTATTCATTAAAACATAAATGCATATAGTTTTAGTTTCATTCTTTGGAGCTTTTCACCCCTGGCCTTTGACAAAAAGGGAATTGTCATGACCAATTGGACTGCCATAGTCAAAAAAACACTAAATTACTCAATTAATCTGTTTTAGAATGATATTGAGCTTTTTAGGCGTTCATGGAGTTGCTCATCTGGTCAGGATAAAACAGACAAGTGGTTATGGGTTCAGTTCAAGCAGCTTTATCACATACAAACACATCAGGAATGAGGCTTTGTAACTTAAATAAATTTATAAACAGACTGACTACCACACTCATACACGTTAATATTCTGACTGTTCTCTCGAAGTGGCACTGGTGCCAGCACGTGTTCACTATTTATATGCATGCACATATATCTGGAAATACGTCTTAAGGGTGCATACATGCTCTTTTCTACATCCTCTCTGAGAAATGGTTCATACATTAAATGACAGTGTTCAGTGACATGCAATTATACAGAAATGATCTGTTGACATACAGTTATACAGAACTAATTCTTTGTCATACAAAATCAGACACACATAAAACAATCGTGTCCAGGTCGCTGTGTATTTTACACTAGGTCTAGAAATACGACCTGATTGTGTAACATAAAACTTAGAATTAAATCTAGCAATGGGGACTGTCTTCAAGGAATGTTCAACTTTGGGGACAACTGGGACCTCGTCAGGAACGGAAGTGGATACTGAGACATGTTTTTCGGTATGAACATTGTCTGGGTTGGTCTGAGTCTGTTTCACAGGTACAATGCTGTGATATCCTTTCTGATACCGAAAGAAGACATCTGGAGTTTCTCTTGTATTTTATGCCCTCAGATTCCACTATGTAGGATTTTGGCTCATTACATATACCTCTCACTTGACCAATTCAATCAAAGCCTTTCATCATTTGCATCCTCACTGTCTCTCCTTCTTTTAATGGAAATTGAAATCTGCTCTTTTTATCATAGCTGGACTTCTTTGAAAAATTATTTTTAAAAAGTTGGGCTTTGTTTGCTCTGTTGTTTTTAGCATTAGGCACCAACAATCTAGAACCCATTTCAAGGTTACACTGGTTTGCCCAGATAGAAGTCTCTCAGCAGGCAAGCCAAGTAGATTGTCACAGCGTATATTTCTGAGATTAAGTAAATTGAAGAAGATATTGGTATTGTCACACTTTGACCACTCTAGTAACTGCTTTGCACTCTGTAATGACATTCATCAAGGCCATTTGACTGTCAGTAATCAGGACTACTAGTTACATGGATAAAGTCCCACTCTTTTGCAAATCTCTGAAACAGATGACTGGTAAACTGGGTACCGTTGTCAGAAATAACTTTGTGTGGACTACCATGGATTGAGAAATGTTGTTTCATCTTAGTAATAACACTACTGGATGTTAGGTTAGGTCGGAAATCGATTTCAAACCAGTTCAAATAAGAGTCTACCAACACCAAGTAATGCTGATTGTTAGACTCAAATATGTCAGTGGCTACTGTTGACCAAGATGGTTCAGGAATATGGCTTTGTGGAAGTAGCTCCTTTTGCAAATGTGTTTTAGTACTATTACATACTGAACAAGAGGAAAGCACATTATCAATGTCTTTTGATAAAGAAGGCCAAAATATGAGTCCTCTCACCCTTATTCTGGTAGTATCAGAACATGGGTGGCCATGATGCAAAATCTGAATGTACTCATGTTGTAAGGAAGTATGAACAATAACTTTGGGACCTTTGAAAATGATACCATCTTCTATCAGCATCTCATCTCTGTATGAGAAGTAAGGTTGCACTTCTGAAAGTACACAGAATTGCTTTGATGGCCATCCTACATTGATGAAGTGGTTGAGCTTTTGCAAAACTGGATCCGTCTTTGTATGATCTCTCAGCTCATCAAGTCTTGTGGTAGAAAAATTATGCACTTCCATGACATCAGAGTCAAAATTCTCTGCATCAAGTTGTTCTGTGGTATTTCTGAGCAATCTGGATAAGGTATCAGCCAGATAAAGAAGCTTACCTTTTGTATAGACCATTTTGAAATTGTACTTTTGTAATCTAAGCATCATTCTTTGTAGTTTTGCTGGAGCTGAATGCATAGGCTTCTTTAAAATAGTGAGTTGATTATCAGTTCTGATTTGGATAGCTCGGCCGTAAATATAATCATGGAACTTTGAACATGCGAACACAATTGCCAAAAGTTCCTTCTCAGTTTGGGTAAGAGTTCTAGATGCATAGGCAACAGGTCTTCCCTCGTGAAGAATAACTGCACCAAGACCAAAGACTGAAGCATCACAGGAAAGGAATACTGGTTTGTGGACATCATAGTACCTTAATGCAGGAGAGTTGGCAATTTGCTGTTTGAGGTTATAAAGTGCTCTCTGGTGTTGTTCTAACCATGACCAGGCAACATTTTTGCATGTCAGCTCTCTTAAAGGGGCTGATAACTAACTAAAGTCAGGGATACATTTGCCCAAATAGTTAACCAACCAAGAAAACACTGTATGGCTTGGACATTGTCAGGAGCTGGCATCTCAAGAATGGCTGCTTGCTTGCAAGGGTCTGGTCTTAAGCCTGTATTGGTAAATAAATGACCTACATAACTTCTGGTAGTCTGAATTTACATTTCAGAGGATTACGCTTTAAGTTTATGTCACGTACTCTGTCCAGAACTTTCCTGAGGTTTCTGTCATGCTCTGCTTCAACATTGCCTCCAACTAGTAAATCATCCACTATTATTGCACAGAGCCTGAAAAAATTTGCTCCATTGCACACTGAAAGACTTCATTGGCAGAATTTATTCCAAAAAGCATCCTGAGTAATCTGTATCTACCAAATGGGGTACTGAATATAGTTAGTAGTGAAGATTTGCGATAAAGCATTATTTGCCAAAATGAACTCTCTGCATCTAGGACAGAAAAAATAGTAGCATTTGGCATGAGGATGGCAATCTCCTTGAATGTACACACAGGATGATGAGGTCTCTTTAATGCCTTGTTCAAGTCTCTTGGGTCAATGCATATTCTGATTTCATCTGAATTTTTCTTATTAGCAGCTACCATGGAAGGCACCCACTCACTTGGTTCTGTGACTGGACAAATCACACATTGCTGCACCATTTTGTCTAACTCAACTTTGACTTTTCCTGCATAGCTATTGGAACTCTCCTTGCTGGTCTGACCACTGGACAGATGTCTGGGTCTACTTTCACGGAGTACACGACTGGAAGTTTGCCTAACTTGTAGACAAAAACATAGGCATACTCTGAAATATAGCATCAGTGAAACTGGGACATAGGTTCATACTAGGCTATCTGCCCTAGGGCATTTACAAGCCAAGCCAGAGTATGTTTGGCTTTCACCACCCATTTTAAATTAATTTTGCTATGCCCTTTTCCGAGGTTAGTATACTGTGCCTCTGTCTAACAGTGACACAGAAGTGATACCCGGATTAAATCTACGATCTCCCATCCACTCATCAAGATTCCTCTTGAAGAGTCAATGAGGGACTCTGGAATAAAATCCCAGTCCAGGTTAGGCAGAGTGAAGGGAGCCTCTGGGTTATGAATCTGTCCCTCCAGCATGTCCTATTTATTTCAGTGCTGAGGTTCAAGTCTCTCGAACGTGTAGGTTGATGGAATTTGGATTTTCTGAGGTGCAGCATGTCCATTAATTCCGGGTTGGACATGGCTTTATACGTCAGGCACACATCGCCTCTGAGCAGATGGTATGCCACTGAGTAGAGCTGGAGTTTCTTTAACCGGGCAGCATATGGCATCTGTTTGAGCCCTTTGATCCTCTTGGTGAGGTACTTTTGGGGTCTTTCTAGTTGCTGCAGGTGTCTGGTAAGGTACATCCCAAAAGGGGCATTGTACTCAATTATGGGCCTGATGAGGGATGAGTAAAGAGGCACAATGACCTCCCCTGATCTAGATGTGAATCCCTTCACGATTAGGTGGGCTATATAAAATGTTTTTCTAACCCCTTTGGCCACGTGGTTGTCGAATGAGAGATTGCTATCAACTTAGGTCCCTAATTACTTCTTCTGTACTTAATGGATTATCATCTATGTGGTAATTTGTGGGCACTTTGTTTTTGCCGAAGGGGATGACTACACACTTTTTGGCGTTTAGCTTGAGGGCATGGCTCTGGCACCAGTTGTCTGTTTCTCTGAGGCCCTTTTGTAGGATGCTTGTGTCAGCTGGAGAGTCGATTATGGCACCCAGTTTGCAGTCATCTGTGAACTTGGTCAGCCACAGTCCTTCCGTGTTGGCCTGTACCTCCGAGAAATATATACCGAACAAGAGAGGTCCCAGGACTGAGCCTTGTGGGATACCACTTGTAACTGGTTTGGAGTCTGACATGGCTTCAGCAATTCTAACCATGTGGGTTCTGTCCTTGAGCCAGTTTGCATCCCATCTAGTAACATAGGGGTTTATATTTAAGCTGGTGAGCTTATCTATAATGCCCGAGTGGGGGTATTATATCGAAGGCTTTTGCGAGGTCCAGGTAGGCTGTGTGGACCACCTTCCCCTCGTCAATGGCCTTGATGACTGTTTCAAAGAAATTGACCAGGTTTAAGAGGCAGGATCTGCCCTTAACAAAGCCGAACTGGGTAGGATCCAGTGTCAGTAGGTCCCCAATATCTTTATTTATGAGGTCCATGATGATCCTTTTCATAGCTTTACAGACCAAGCTAGTCAGGCTTATGGGGCGATAGTTTCCAGGATCCGTTGAGGCACCACCTTTGTGGAGAGGGACCACTTTTGCTGTACGCCACTCTTTGGGTACATATCCTGTAGTAAAGCTGAGGTTGAACAGTAGTTTTATGTTTGGGTTTAGTTCTTCTTGGAGTTCATGTAGGATGCAACCCGGGACTCCATCTGGTCCCATTGATGCTGTGTTTTTTGTTTTGGAGAGGGCGGCTCTTACCTGAGCATCTGAGATGTCAGGGGGCAGTACTCTGCTGGGATAGATATTTGCCCTTTTGGTGGGGAAGGGGGGAGAAGTTTGTGCTGAACCTGTCAGCTAGGATGTTGGCAATGTCTGTGGGTTCGGTGTATTTTTTGTAATTTTGGACTAATTGAGCATATCTGGGAATTCCCACCCAGGTTCCTAACATAACTAAAGAAAGCCTTGTGATTATCCTTAGTGTCCTGTGCAATTTTTCTCTCGAAGCTGGCCTTAGATGATTTTATGAGTGCCCCTAGTTTTTTGCTAATACTAATCAGAGATGCCTTCCCTTTTTGGGATTTTGCTCTATCATGTAGTAGCTTCCTCCTTCTATTGTATAGTTTGTTTAT
Organism: Protopterus annectens; assembly: GCF_019279795.1. Lineage (NCBI taxonomy): Eukaryota > Metazoa > Chordata > Ceratodontiformes > Protopteridae > Protopterus > Protopterus annectens. The sequence goes on from NC_056750.1 coordinate 728,477,490, forward strand.
GGCTGGGGTCCACCAGACAGGACACCTGCCTTTGGATGATTGGGTCTTGGTTTTGTTTTGGATTGCATGATCCATGCATTCCTGAAGGTGTTCATAGAATGCGTTTATAAAGGATTCTGCGGTCTGGGCCGTATTTTCCACAGGCCCGGGGACTTTGAAGTATTCCACCTCAGTTTTGAGAAGTGTGAAATTTGATTTAGAGAAGTTTTTCACAGTGGTTTTCTGGGCAGGGGCTGGGGTCGGGATGTGAATATCTAGTGAGATTAGTTTATGGTCTGATCTTACCAGTGAGGGATACACTTCTGGTCTGGAGCATAGAGTCCCCATGTTGGTGATGATCAGGTCCAGTATGTTTTCCCCTCTTGTGGGAGTGTTAACAAGTTGTTCCATAGCATTTGAGTTTATAAATTCTAGGAACCTTTGGACTAGGGTGTTGGAGCTAGAGTAATGCTCCCAGTCTATGTTTGGGTATTTGAAGTCACCCAATATAATGGTGTTTGGAGAGACCTTCATATTTTCCAGTGTTCTCAAGAAGGCCGAGTGGGGTTCCTGGGTTTGGGAGGGTGGTCTGTAGCAGGCTATAAACTGGAAGGCAGTTTTACCCACTGTTAGTTGCACATGGATAGTCTCTGATACTTCGTGCTGTGCCACCAACCTGGAGGTGTGGGTATCTTTGACGAATATTGATACTCCCCCTCCTTTTGTGGTTCGGTCCAAGTTTTGGGGCCGAAAAACATGGTATGAGGTATAACCTGGTAGTGCTGGGGTGCTCTCGGGAGCCTTGAACCAGGTTTCTGTTACTGCACAGATATCGATGTTCTCCATGCTAAGGAAAGTTTCGAGTGTGTGCATCTTGAGGTTTAGCCTTCTGGCATTGAGTAGCATTACTCATAGTTTCTTATTCCTTGTGATACCTATGGAGATGGGTTTGTCTTTTGAGCCTTGCCTAAAAATGGCACTATGGGGGTGACAAGAGCCTTTGCCAATATCTGAAAGCCCAGGGGTGACAGGTGCAAGCCGTCCCTAGCGAAACATCGTGGCTTGTCAAGCATGTCATCCCAGGCTGACAGGCATTGGATCCCCTTTGAACGACACCAATACTTAAGCCAATTGTTGAAATTGATCATCTTGTCTTCATATTGTGGCATCATTCTTGGTGCGGGTAAGATGCTACTCAAGGTCAGGGTCATACCGGCCTGGGCTACATGCTCAGAGAGCTCCTCTATGTCTCTTTTCATGTAGTCCATGGAGGTACGTCACAGGTCAGTCACACCAGCATGGACAATGACTGAGTCATATTTGTACTTGCCTTGGAGTGACCTGAGTGCTTGTGTTATGTGGCGGATTCTAGCACCCGACAGGCAGCTCACCGTGACCTTCTCCTTGTTCAGCCTGGTGAGCGGGACGTCAGTGTGCCTGACGATAGTCCCCTATTACAAGTGTATCAGGTGTGTTGTTTAGCCTTAAGGGCTGTGACTGTTTGGCACACTGGCTTTGTGAGCTATGTGTTGCATGTGTTTTGTTTTGGTGTAGCAGTTGCTTGGGTGTCTGCTTTGGAGGTCTGTGTTGCTTAGGCAGATTTTTATTTAGAGCCTCCGAGTATGTTTATGTGTTTGGTTTGCTGTCTTCGTAGGTCTATGTCAGACTGGAATTGTAGTGAGTGTGGTTTCCTTCTCCTCCTGACTGGTTACGCCAGTACTGAGTTGAGAGAGCTTAGCCTCCAGTCTGGCTATATGGTTGCATCTCTCACATGTGTTGGAATTTGTTGGGAGGAGGAGAGGGTTGTCTGTGTACATGAGGCAGTTGTAACATTGCCTCAAGATTCCCAGATTCACCAGCTGGACCAGAGAGGAGATTGACAACTGACCTTTGGACATGCTAGAATAGTATTGGGGATTCCTTTATAATTGAAAAAAGGGCCAGTGGGGAACAAGGTACTCAAGGGGAGTTTGTGAGGGTGTAGTGCTTTTAATTTTTTAGTGGTGATTTATATAATTGCTTTAGTGAGCAAGTGCCAGGCTTTAGAGTAGGAATAGGGTGTTTATTATGAGAACTAGATCAGTTCTAAGGGAAAAAGTGAAGGGCAGACTTTGTGGAGCCGAGAATGGTTTAAACCCAATTAAGCTGCGTTGCCTGATGCTGCGCTATGCACAAAATCGTGCAAAGCCGCTTTAAAGCAGGTTTTACAATCCAAAAAATCTTCCAGACAAAGGATTTCACGAACCACAGGAGAGTGTTTATTAAGCGCTTTTCATCATTCACGATGGAATAACTTCTTCAGATAAATCCCAAAAACAAGTCAGTGTTATTTATATAAAGGTCTTACTCAATCAATCAACCTAATTGATAAATTAGTAAGTTAGTTGATTTTATAAAGTAACACTACTAAGGTAGTGTATACTTTTTATATAGTTCTACAGCTCAACTACGAAGGTCTTACTAAATCGTATAAAATGTATCCACATAAAAATGCTTACTGTGTAGACATATAGGAATGAATTTGTTTACATTAAAAAGTTTTTGTCACATCATTATAGAATATTACAAGAACGCATTTTACATAAGAAAATAACATAAAAACAGCATAAAAAATTCTGTTTAAAAACAGATACCGCCAAAGGTAATGTGCATAAATCCAAACAAAGAAAGATCAGGTTGTCTTAGTCTATCTGTTCAGACTTCTAAGTTTAAGGAGGCATGTAATATTACAATGCTCGTTGAGCCCTGGTTCAAAAAAAGCATTGGTCCTAATTTGCCACGAAAGTTCACAATCTTCTAGTAGTAAATTAAAAGGTCCTCTTCTATTGTCTAGTTGTACTTGGTCTAACCCTATAAATTTGATCTGATGGCTTGGGGAGGATACAGTGTGTTTTGCCAAGGCATTTTCAGTTTTCAGTTTAGAAATTGCATTAACATGTTCGTAAATTCTATCACGAAGACGTCTTTCCATCTTCCTGATATAGAAACATGTACAATTTGAGCATAGTGCAGCGTACACCACAGATTTAGAATTACAGTTCAGTCTGTGGTTAAGTTTGTATATTTTGTTGTTAATTGTATGCTTACTGCCTGTTTTTATATGCTTACAAGTATTGCAACTTCCACAACCAAAAGTTCCTTTTTCTTTACCTTTGTCATTTGTTGGTATAATTTCTAATAATGATTTAAGATTTTTCCCTTTTCTGAAAATTATTTTAGGTATATCACAAAATCTAGCTGCACACTTTTTATCTTGCAATAATATAGTCAAATTTTTGTACAAGATCTTTCTTATAATATGGCTTTCAAGATTGAATGTCATAATATACCTGCTACAAAAGCTGTTTCTAAGTGTTTGTTCACTCTAGGTAGCTATACCGTCACTGTTAAGGTCACACACGTCGGTGTCAAGTGGCCTAGTGTCTATACTAGTATCTAAATAACTGTAGAATTCAGTTATTACTGGCTCTTTGGAACCGAGTATACATATTCTCTCTCTCAAGATGGGCAAGATAACCCCATTTTCTCTCTTCCTATTAACTTCATCAAATATATTGTTTAGAAACCTCTTGGGGTATCCTCTATGCATAAACATGTCTTCTAGTAGTTTGCATTCACTGATGAAGTCACTATCTTGAGTGACCATACGGGCTGCTCTAATTGCCTGGCCTTTTACTATAGCCTTTTTCTGTGATTGTGGGTGTAAACTCATATAGTGCAAGTATGAATTACAGAAGGTGCTCTTCCTGTGTATTTTTGCAAAAAATTGTTTACTATCCAGGTCTTTAGCTAAGGTAATATCTAAGTAATTGATACTAATGTCCTGAAAGTCAAAGGTAAATTTAAGGAAGTCGGTAGTGTTATTCAAGTAATCAATCAGTTTGATTGCTGTGTCTTTATTGCCATGAAACAGAATAAATATATCATCCAAAAAACGTGTGTAGTATTTTATGTTGGATGTATATTCTTCTTTGTTCAATAAAAAGTATCCCTCCCAATAAGCCATGACTATATTCGCAAAACTAGCCCCTAATGGGGAACCCATAGCTACTCCACATGTTTGCAAATACAATTCATTATTAAACAAAAAATAATTATTGGTTAAAATTATGTCCAATAGTGATATAACTAAGTATACTTCATTACTGGGGGCTCCTTTTTTGACTAAAAAGATGTTAACCCATTCAAGACCTACGTCATGTGGGATTGAGGTATATAGATCCACCACATCAATTGTAAGGAAGTTGTAATCATCAGAATATTCAAGTTCATTGATTCTACTAAGAAAAGCCCATGAGTCCTTGCAAACTTGTAGTTCTGTTGTCAAATATTTTTTTAAAATGTTATCCACATGTTTTGCACTTGCATACGTGATGGAATTCCGCCCATCAATGAGTGGTCTGAATGGTGGATTTGATAAGTTTTTATGTACTTTTGGTGTTGCAAATAAGACAGGTATTTTGGGCCACTCTATTTTTATGTAATTATACATATCAATATCTATATAGCCTTCAATAAAAAGGTTGCTAAAATAGCTTTTAATGCAGCTACTTGCTGTGTTAACTTCGTTGACACTGACTTTTAAGTAAGTTTCATTGTCTAACAAGGCAGATACCCTGTTAATGTAGTCATATTGATCAAATAAGGTAAGCCCCCCACCTTTATCAGGTTTTATAGCTCTCACATTCAATGATTTAAACAACCTTAGTGAAGCATTTTCATCAGAGGTAGTATTACATAAACTAATATTTTTTATAAAACAAGTTGTCAGAATTAGCTAAAGTCCTTAAATCCAGTTCCATTATAGTTTCAAACAATTGTAAAGCAGGGTGCAACGGAGGATTGTAGTCACTAGGAATTTTATAAAGAGAAGTAGAATGTTCTGAATAACCTAGAAGTAAGTTCAGATTGAGCTTCTGTACAAACAATTTCAAGTCTTTGATGTTCTGAACCAAGTCCATATGTCGGTTAGGTATAAAAGTATTCCCTTTTGAAAGTAATTCAACAAAAAAAGGGTCTACTTCAAGGCAAGAATAATTGTAAATATGAAAGTCTCCAGCTTTATTAATAATAATCCCTGGTGGTTCTGTTCTATTTACTACCTCCTCGGTCTGTTGAAAAAATGCTTGTGGTTTTTTTGGTTCTGCTGATTGTAGTTGTTGGTATTGTTTTTAGGAATAGCCCCTTGTCGGGCATAGTCCATACTGTCAGTAGAATTGCCGTAATAGCGGTTGTCGTCAGGTCTCTCTCTGTTTCCCCTTAGTCGGTTAGCCCATGTGTTTCTGTTAGAATCTTGGTGAACTACACAGTCCTGGTTGGAATAAGGCCGTTCATTAGTTGGAATAGCCACTTCATTGTCAGTCTCAACTACAGACTCATTGTCAGTAGTTAGGATAAGATGGCTAGTCTGTGACAATGGTGGTTTAGGGTAGGCAGTTCCATTTTCATATGCTAACCGGTCCCTGGTAATTTTTTTACTTTTATTTAACCTAAGTCTCTCTAGTAGTTGATCAATTGTGGCAAAGGATCTATCGTACTCGTATTTATAACGAGAGAAATCTGGATGGCCAAGTATTTCCAAGTTAAGTTCCGTGACTTCCTTAGAAAGGTCAGTGACTTGGGAGCTATAATGTTTAACCATCAGTTGTAATAAAGCAATCCCTTGCATATCAAAGAATGCTAAAAGTTCGTTGTGAAACAAGGAATTTGCTACTAGTCCTGTAGGATAAACATGGTAGCGTAGTCCTTTAGGGACAAGTTTCTCTTTAATACATTCGTTGAAGTAGTTAATTTCTTAATTTTAACCATTTTGGCATCTAGAAATTTCAGTTTATTAGTCAAGGATGGCGAACTAACCTGTATCTCATTAGCGTCTTCGGCCGAAGATCCCATAGTGTTCGAATGCTTAATTTTCAATTTGCTGGTGTCCAAAATCCATTTCGCAAACTTGGGGACTCCAATAAGCCCTCAGACGCCTTCACGGTCGAAAGTTGTAGAGGTTCCGCCCCCAGGGCGGTTACAATCAAGTAAAGAGTTAGGGCTATTTCTAAAATCGTTAATAGCCTGGTTGTCACAATTTAACCCTTCACTTATCATGGAGGGTGCAGGAGAACGTTGGCCTAGTGTAATGCCAGAGGTAGAAATATTACTGCCTTCCAAGTGAGCTGTAACAGTGATGTTATATGAGTCAAACCTGGCAGCTAAAGTATCCACATGTTGTGAAAGAGCAATAATAAGGGCAGTGAGGTTCAAGTCGTCGTTTGAGTTTTGAGAATGGTCCAGTAGCAGCGGGCTGCTGTTAGTATTCATAGTCTCGATACTATTAGGATTCTCCAATGCCATGAAAGTGCACAAATAGCCACGATGAACACAAACCAACTGATAAAATAGAACTCAACAATCAAAAAAATCTTCCAGGCAACGGATTTCACGAACCACAGGAGAGTGTTTATTAAGCGCTTTTCGTCATTCACGATGGGATAACTTCTTCAGATAAATCCCAAAAACAAGTCAGTGTTATTTATACAAAGGTCTTACTCAATCAATCAATCAATCAACCTAATTGATAAATTAGTAAGTTAGTTGATTTTATAAAGTAACACTACTAAGGTAGTGTATACTTTTTATATAGTTCTACAGCTCAACGACGAAGGTCTTACTAAATCGTATAAAATGTATCCACATAAAAATGCTTACTGTGTAGACATATAGGAATGAATTTATTTACATTAAAAAGTTTTTGTCACATCATTATAGAATATTACAAGAACGCATTTTACATAAGAAAATAACATAAAAACAGCATAAAAAATTCTGTTTAAAAACAGATACCACCAAAGGTAATGTGCATAAACCCAAACAAAGAAAGATCAGGTTGTCTTAGTCTATCTGTTCAGACTTCTAGCGGGTTTTATACAGGGGGGACTTGAAAGAGCTAGAAATTGGCCCAAAACGGCCAATTGACTACCATATTCTTGTGCTGGGAACACTCCTCCAGGGATAGATAGGCTGCTCTAAGCTCCCCACTGCCACTGGTGAACAAAGAAGCCTCCCTTTATCCAAGAAAGGAAATGGGCAACATAGGAACTTTCGAAAAGTCCAGAATACAGCAAAGCCTGTATTTGGACTACTCTAGGTCAGGAAAGACAGGAAACAAGGATAATTTTTTTTTTCTTTTTTGCAACAAACAGCAGGAAAATGCAATAAATATGTAACACAGGCTAGCGCACTTGAGTGTGTAGCCTCAACAGGTAAATGCAACAAACAGGGCAAACTTTAGTGTGCTTATATGATGTACTTCTTTGATAAAAGAAAGTAGTTTCATTCTTAAACTATCTCTAAGACCTAATAATGACTGCACATTTCTTTTGACTACATAAAATTCCAAGCTGTAACTCTTCCCAGCTGTTTGAATCTCTTCACCTCCATAAGCAACAAGTGTTGCACAACTGGCCAAATGATGTTGCTCACCAGTTCTCTCTTTATTAAATGTTTCTGCTGACATTCTATTACACTTTGAGCCCGTGTCTAGTTTGAGCTCTGGGGGGGTTACCATTGATTAGGACAGTACAAAATACTTTATTCTTTGCCAACAAATCTACTGCATTAACCTTTTCACCGACCACTGATACACCATCTACATAGAACGTAGAGTTGCAGCTTCTATATGATCAAATTGCTTTTATGAATGAACCTTTCTTCTGAATAAGGCTTATTTGATTTACAAAACTTTTGAAAATTATTCCATTTTTTACACTTGTGGCATTGTTGACCAAATACTAAGCACTTGTCTCTTTTAGACTCATGGTTTGCTCCACAACGGTTAACAATAAGTCTTAACTTGTGTTTTGATGACTCACCTTTATACTGCACTAACCATGTCCTTTTTAAAGTGCTAGTCTTGGAACTTGCTTCCCAGAGGAATCCACAGGGGTTGCAGCTGCCATGTGCTTAGGCCTGTTTCTGCTTTCCATGTGCTGTATGCTGTCTACGTTTGCTCTAGAGGCTTTTGGAACCATGCTCTTATTTACAAGCATACTCACATCAAGAGGTTCTCCCATTTGATTTTCGGCTTGGATTGGGATAGCCTTCTGTGTGGAGTCTGCATGTCCTCCCCGCGGTCGAGTGGGCGTTCGAAAGACATGCGTTGAATGGGCGTGCCTTTGTTGAAGGTTGGGCTGGCAACTCGACACCATAAAAACCAACTGCCAATCATTAGCAGAACGGAGTTCCGCTGTAGCAACCCCTGACCGGGAAAAGCCGAAAGACAAAACAACAACTTGTGTGCTTTTCTATGAGCTCATGAATTTGTCAAATCTCTATGGCTTTGTTCATCATTAAATCACTGTCATTAAGCAAAATCTTTCTCATTACAGCACTATTAATACTACACACAAGCTTGTCCTCTATTAACTCATCTTTCAACTCACCAAATCTGCATGTTTGAGCCTAATTTTTCAAGTCAGTGATATAAGCTGCAAAAGATCCACCTGGCTTTTGGTCTCTTGTATAAAATAAGAGCCTCTCTAATGTAACATTTGTCTGGGGGTTGCACATTTCTCTAAATTTATGTTTTAAGCACTCACAGTCCTCCCTTGATTCAGCCAGTACAACAATATGGAGTTTTTCCCCCTCTCGTGGATATACTTCTGGTGCATACACAAATGACCGATCTCTTTCAATGTCTTCCACCCCAGCTAAGTTAAGCAAAATGAATGCCCTTGTATGTGCATCTTGGTCAGAAAAAGCTGCTTGTATGAAAATATATTCCTGCTCAAATACTGTCCAATTATCTGCTATATTATGATGAAACACAAGTGGACTTGGTTTGCAATATGCCTGTGCCATATCAGCACGCAGTAGTGAAGGTGTTTGAAATTATGTATGAATATGTACACATATAAATATGTAAAAACTTTGTCAGTACTTTTAATTATGCCCAATAGCACTATAGACTCTCTGAAATAACTGCACTTTGCCAAATAAGTCTCTGTAGCATAAGAACACTAAAATCTCTGTACTTTATGAAACCACTCTTTATCAGTGTAAGAAATACTTTCAAATGACTGTACTTTGTGAATAAACCATACACAGCAGAAAAAGCTCAGAGTAAGGAAACAAATCGAGATGAATACACTTTACATATAAACTGTACACCTAAACAGAAGCTCTTCAAAATGGCTGTACTCTATGAAACAACTCTGTACAGAGTAAGAAACACCAGCAGTATTCTGTGAATAAATATACACAACTCAAGGAACTTTTTGAAATAGCTGCACTTTGCAATATAACTGTACTTTGCACACAGCAAACTCTTTGAAATAACTGCACTGTAATAAAGCACACACACTGCAAACACTTTACACACACTGAGATACTTCAAAAAATGCTAGTTTCGGCCAATGCGAAATAGCAGTTTGTGCCCAAACATGGTCTTTTACTAAAAAACATGCAGTCGCCTTGCTCTAAGTTTATTTTGCCCTTTCATTGTACTCCTTATGTCCTTTTAATTTCTTATTCTGCTCATTATACTTTTCTTGCGCTTGTTTTACTTTAAACATACTCAATATGCAAACCAAAGGTAATTCTGAGCCCCATATGAATATCTCTGCTAGTTTTATCAAATATCATGGTTTTGAACATTTCATTTAATTAATAATGCATTTTTTGCCTTACAAATGCCCCATTTCATTTTCTTTGCAAAATAAATCATTTGTGCAAGTTTTGGTTACCTTAAGTTCATTTTTGGCCCTTTTTGATCATTTGAGCTCAATTTCACTCAACCAGCTCAGTCTGCCTTCACCTTCAACTCTGCACCTCATGGCTTGAAGTAGCAGCACTCTAATTCCTGGCACTGGCACCATGTCGCTCGTCCAGTCAGGATAAAACAGACGAGCATTCATGGGTTCAGTTCAAGCAGCTTTATTATACGCAAACACATCAGGAATGAGGCTTTGTAACAAACTTAAATAAACCTATAAACAGACTGACTACCACACTCATACATGTTAACACTCTGGCTGTTCTCTCAAAATGGCACTGCTGCCTGCACGTGCTCCCTATTTATATGCACGTGCCTAGATCTGGAAATACTTCCTAAAGGTACATACACATGCTCTGTTTTACACATGGGTAGATGATTAATAAAATAGGTGGAAAAGAAGAGATGATAAGAAGGAACTTTGATGTCCATTTTTGATTGACGTGATGAAGTACAGAACTAAGATATAATTTGAATTTTAAAGTCTCTCTCCACTATATATTCAAGGAAGACAGTCATAGCTGAGTTCAGCTGAAGCAGTGGATTTTTAATGTTGAGGGTTTACCAGTTCAAAAGCTCTGTCTCACATCTGACTACTCTCCATGAAATTTTATGAATTTTGGCTTTGCTCAAGAACACATTGGCCACAAGCTCCCTAGCAATGAAATACAAACAGACTGGGCCATATAGACATTTTGTGCATGGATTAGCCCTGAATAGCTTGTGTAACATCTATGCAAAACGTGTAGTTCATCCTCAGACAATGTATTTCATGTTGGATTTGTGCGGAAAACTTTTCAAATATTGTTAGTGTACAGGCATGTTAGTTCTAACCTACAAATCCCAGCCACAAGAGGTTTATGAAGAAAACTGAAACAGGCTAGAGGTTTGCATTAGCTTTATCACATTTGTCAGTTTTGTGGTGTATAATGTTAAGGCAGGTATGCAGACATTCACAGATGTAATGATATGTAGTCCATCTGTTAAATCAAAAAGTATAAATCTTACGGAAAGTAGTAAAAACAATCACCATACATGTAATACCTTCATATCTTACCCATTTTAGTGGGATATAGAATAGCTTAGGTACCATTTTATTAATCTTGTATGCTTAATTATTTTAATTTAATGCAGCCAAATATCGAAGCAGCTATGGTAGGATGCTCACAGTCTCAAACCAAGCCAAGTTATAAATCCATAGAACGTTCACAATCTCAAGCCATGTTGTAAATCCACACGTCTTATTTCCAGATAAAATCCCTTTATTGCAAGTAAATTACAACAGGTAAGCACTTTCACAAACTTCTGTTTGCTTCATCAGACCATAAACAAGCAAGCTCACCCCCCGTTTTTATACTCATGCAAATAGTCAAACTTCAAATGAACAAATCACAGTCAATCCTATAGTCAAAGCACCTCCCCACTATTAAATTAAAGCACTCTCAGTAAAATATATATCTAAGATGCATATAAAATAAATATTTTATTAATTTTATATGAATCTTACATGTATATTTTACTGAGAGTGCTTTAATTTAATAGTGGTGAGGTGCTTTGAATATAGAATTTACTGTGATTTGTTCATTTGAAGTTTGACTATTTGCATGAGTATAAAAGGGGGGGGGCTGAGCTTGCTTGTTTATAGTCTGATGAAGCAAACAGAAGTTTACTTGTTGTAATTTACTTGCAATAAAGGGATTTTTATCTGGATATAAGACGTGTGGATTTACAACTTGACTTGGCTTGAGACTGTGAACATTCTGTGGATTTATAACTTGGCATTCTGCCATAGCTGCTTTGATATTTGGCTGCATTCATTCCTTTTTTGTATCATTGAGTGGCAGTTGAGACATTGAGGTTTGTTTTTTCTTACTATTTTAATTTAGTATCACAGTAAGTATTCTTCAGGTACACCGACAGCCCTTTCCTCTTACCTCCCAACATTCAGACTTGCGTGAGATACACTTATATATCCAAATTGGAAGCCATGCACTATCCAGCCAAGACCGGAATACCTGGTCAAGAGGAGAAGGTCAACACTTGCACCACACCACATGGAACACATAGCCATCCAGAACACACACCAGCACTACCTTCACATAAAAACACAAACCACATACCCACCTTCGTGGAGGCTCTTAATAAAAATCTACCCAAACAGCAGAGACCTCCAAGGCAGAAATTCACTCGACCACCACAACACTAATCATGAGACACAACCATCATAAACAGTGTGCCATTTAACCAACGCCTCGAAGGCAAAACAGCATGCCCAGCCCACTAGTCATAGGTGACTCAATAGTGAGGCACACTGATGTCCCACTCACTAGGTTGAATAAGGAGAAAGTAACAGTCAGCTGCCTGTCAGGATCTGCCATATAACGATGCACTCAGGTCCCTCAACAATAGGTACAAATATGACTCTGTCATTATACATGTGGGTATGAATGACCTGAGACATACCTCCCTGGACTACATGAAAAGGGACATGGAGGAGCTCTCAGATTATGTAGCCCAGGCGGGTACGACCCAAGCCCTGAGCAGCATCCTAATATCACCCAGAATGATACCACATTACAAGCAGAAAATGATTAATTTCAACAATTGGTTACATTTCTGATGTCATTCTAAGTGGATCCAGTATCTGTCTGCCTGGGATGACATGATTGGCAGACCTTGATGCTTTACCAGAGATGGCCTGAATCTGTCAACCCTGGGCTTCTGGATACTGGCCAAGGCTCTTGCCACCCCTATAGTGCCTTTTTTAGGCAGTGTTCCAAAGACCAAATTACCACCATAACAGCTACAAACAAATGCAATCTGAGAGTCATGCTGCCCAGTGCTAAAAGTCTAAATCTTAAAATTCATTCACTCGAACCACCCATTAAAATGGAGAACATCAACATTTGTGCTGTAACAGAGACCTGGATCAAGGCACCCCTACAATACCAGGCTACAACTCATTCTACACCATTTGACCACAGAACTTGGACCGAAGCTCCAAAGATGGTGATATTTCCATATTCATAAAGGATGCGCACACTTCCAGACTGGTAGCACAACATTATGCATCAGAGATACTTCAGGTGCAGCTAACATTGGGTAGGACAACGATTCAGATTGTAGCCTGTTATAGGTCCCCATCTGTGTCCCAAGACACTCACTCCACATTCCTAAGCACCTTGGAGAATATTAGGGTCCAACCTAACACACACATACTAGGTGACTTCAACTTCCCCTCCATTAACTGGGAAAACTACTCTTGTACCAATACACTTGCCCAACATTTCCTGGAATTCATTAATTCCAATGCCTTGGACCAGCTCATTCTTACCCCCACTAGAGGTAGCAACATCCTTGACCTGGTCATTACTAACATGGGCAACCGCTGCTGTACACCAATAGTCAACTCCTCCTGGTTAGACCCGACCACAAACTAATCACCTTGGAAATCCCCCACACACACACACCACAAAGGTAACCACCATGAAAAACTTCTCCAAAGCTAACTTTGGGCTCCTAAGAACAGAGGTGGCTAACTTCACGGCACCCATGCAAATGGAGAATAGTTGCATGACCGCCGAATCATACACAAATGCACTGTACGAACACATACACAAATGCATGGAACTTGCTATACCCAGTAGAACTAAGACGTTCTCCTCCTAAACAAGGAAGCCAATCTGGTGGTCCCCTGCCATAAACAAACTCTACAACAAAATGAGGAAACTGATGCGGAATAAGGTAAAGTCCCAAGACTGGAAAAACTCCCTTATCAGCCTCAACAAAAAGTTGAGATCCCTCATCAAATCCTCTAAAGCTAGTTATGAAAACAAAATTTCAGTAGATAGTAAAGACAACCATAAGGCCTTCTATAGTCATGTAAAGAACCTCCACGGCAATACCCAGATTTCCTCTGAGCTACTGCACAATGGTACCTCCTATACCAAGCCAACAGATATTGCCAGTATACTGGCCGACAGATTCAGTGCCAGCTTTTCCCCTCCCCCCAAAGGACCAATCACAACACCAGTAGATTGCCAGGCACCCAGTATTACTGCTGCACAGGTTAAAACAGCACTGTCCATGACCAAGAATACAGCTTCTGTGGGACCTGACAATATCCCTTGCTGTGTATTACATGAACTACAGAGTGAACTGGCACCTCACCTGTGTGCCCTGTTCAATCACAGCCTCACCTCCGGCTTTGTCCCTACCGAATGGCACACTGCTATAGTCATCCTCTCCACAAAAGAGGAGTGACTACAGACCCTGGGAACTATCGCCCCTTTAGCCTCACAAGTCTGATATGCAAAGCTATGGAATGCATCATCATGGACCTAATAAACAAGGATATAGGGAATCTACAAACTCTGGATCCCACACGGTTTGTTTTTGTGAAGGGTAGATCATGTCTGCTCAACTTGGTCGACGACTTTGTGTAGAGGGTAGTCTGATAAGGATCTTCTGTATTTCGGAGTGTGTGATAGGAGCTCTTATAGGGTAGGACCCAGATGAGTGGTTGGCTGTAGTAATCATTTACATTTTTACGAATATAAGATGTTTAGAAGCTCAGAAGCCCTCTCTTCTATTGGATACCAGCTGTGTTTGCTGAGAGTAGTAACAAAGGGTTCACTGTATGGGATAAGATAAATGAATCACAGTATTATATTTTTAGTCATTTGGAGAATGCTTTGATTTGAGTATATTGCTGGCAAAATACTTGAAGGATGTATTCAAGCCTTGGCAAGAGGACATTGAAATAATTTGCTTGGGGTCTTTAGTGAGTGAATTGAATATTCTGTAAACTACTTTTAAATGGGTAAAACCCAAGAGTGAAATTCTACATGGGGTAGTAAATACACTGTTAAGTCTACTGTTAGGCCAAGGCACATTTGTAACACGATTTTTTTTCTGAAATATGAAAATTCATTGTAAAAAATAAATATACAAGAATTTCCTGTTCATTATCAGAAGTGGGTGTATGAGGATTATGAACAGAACAAGTGAAAGAGGGTCCCCCAATGAAGTGCCAAGTTGGCAAGATATACAGAGACCACAATGCACAACACATTAAAATAGTCAAAATACCAAAAGGTTGGAATCTCAAAGAATAAATATTTTTTTTGCAGTGGGTAAGATCCCTGACCCCTTCTTTGGGTAGACTTGATACACCAACACCATAGCTGCACAAACATGAAGAAGAAAGAAGACAAAATAATCACTATTTGTGTGGTTTCTATTTGTTTGACTATGGAAAAAAGTCCCTGCATTCTCTTTTTTACTGCCTTTTTTACAGCACTTGACAACTGGGGGAATCTGACCTCAGATACGTGGATGTACCCTAATTGAAATCTGTTCAAAAATAAGCATGCCTTTATAATAGATAGGTGCCATTCATCCCTTGTTTGCAGATTATGCTGTATTCGACCCACCTTGCTTTACCATAATCACTTCTGCCATCACCGTTACTAAATAGAAAAGGCAAAGAGGACATTACTTATTTTAAATTTGAATTAAACTGTACTTTTATTCAATTAGCATTAGGAATATATAAACTTAAGTAAGTGATAGTTGTAATTTGGTCCTGTAAAGAAATGTGTTCTAATTCTAATTTCTTATCTTCTGATTTCCTAATACAACATGAAATCAAAGCAATTATCTCAGTAAACAAATTTTATAGCATTGATTACCTATCTGCGCATACATTTAAGATACTGCCTAGGAGACTCACTTCTATTTCTCTGAAGAATCCTTATGCATCTGTTTGAGTGGGTAGAACAGTAACCCTGTTTGTTACATTGAAGACTGGCTTTCTGATAGTCACCTAGAATTCCTGATTTTATAGAGAGAACCTTTCAGACTTGCTGTTTTATACTTTTTCTCCTCCCTTACTGTCAGCATTGCAGTACACCAGGGGGCTGTACTAGGCCCATTGCAGCTTAAGACATTCATAAACAATCTCTGCTCCACAAACATACCTAACCAAGTCAATGTCATTCAGTATGGTGAAAATTCCACACCTGTCCAGACAGCATCTTCTTTCACTGAACTCTAACTGCTGACTAAGGAATCATTCACCTCCATCATACTGTTACTGAATACTAAAAAACAAAAATACTACATTTTTTCCAAAAGCATACCAAGACAGCAGAACTAGACCCACAAATTAAATTATCTTAAAGAACAGACTATAATGTTACATTTGATCTGGCACTCTGATCACCCTGCTAGTAAACACACACACACAAAACTTATACTATTTTATAGAACTAAGCTTTTTCTTACAGGCAACAGCACACAAATATATCATGTCAATTTACTAGTTTTGCATATGTTTCTCCTCTATTCAACAGTCTGCAGACTGCATCAAAAACTAAGCTTCAATAATGTTATACTAATCTTGTTCAATCTCCATTGAAGACACACCACAGCATGGCTATCATATGCCTCATTGGATGGAACTACCAAATTACCTTACAAATTCTCAAATTAGCAGTAGCATACAACCTCATATATAAGCCAAATAAATGCCCATCTTGACATAATGTACACTAATAACACTCTTATTGTTTTCCTTTTCAAAGACAAATTCCTCCTCCCCTTTCTATCAAGTCACACACACATTCTCTATTCAGACTATGGGATAGCAACACACCAAGTAAGGCTGTCAGATAACATTCAGACCATTGAAAACATGTTCTGCTATAGTTAAGGTTATCATAACTCTGTCTCTGCACTTCATCACCTCATCCACTTCCAGTCTTATACACATTAATTGCTAATTCCTTGCAACTCCTTATTCATAAACTCATATAAGGCTGCCAGGTAGACAGCCACTAACACTAAAATAAAATATGTATTTCATCTTTCATACTAAGCCTTACTCACATATATCAAGGGGAACCATGTAATTTGATGTTATATTCCTACTTACTCACACATATCAATGGAAACAGTTGTTATGGGACAAGACCACCTTATTAAAATGTATATTAATTTCAGTTTATTAATGATGCTATAATATGATTGTTAAAAAAGCAAATATAATGTGTATGCAGGGCTTGGAAAAAATACAGCTTCATAAGCTACAGTATTGCTGTTTCTTAACTGTATTCTTTTAATATGTAATAAGGAAAAAGTACATGTTACATGAAGATGGCATGTTAGTTACTACAAAAAAAAATTGTTAGCCAGACTCCTTCAGGCTAGGAGTGTGTTGTTGCTAGGGCAGGTTTGAAACATCCAATGTCAGAAATAAGACCCCTTGGAAGCTCGTGGATCATGTACAGAAAGGTGTTTGCATGAAGTCCAAGGCGAAAATCATGAGGGATGAGGACATTTGCAAGGTTTTCTATTCATCAGATTAACTGTAATGTAATAAAACTGCATGACAAGTTTTGACAATAAAATGTATAAAAATACAGTTTTTGTATGTAAATCTCCATACTGACTAGGTCAAAAAAAAAAAAAACACAGAAGTAAATCTTAACACTCTACTGCCAATAGATCAAAATGGACCCTATGTTAAGATAAAAATAAATTCAAAGAAAACCCCATTTCTGGTGGACACAGGAGCCACTAGGTCAGTGTTAAAAATTACTTCAGATAGTCAAATACCAGTATCAGAGCATAAAGTAAAGGCAGTTGGAGTAACAAATACTACGGTTACGTATCCTGTTTTAGAATCCATCCCCATTTCTTTAGGTCCGATTGAAGAAAAGCATTCTTTTCTTTTGAGTACTACTGCACCTGTAAATCTGCTAGGGGAAGATGTGTTATGTAAGCTGGGTTGTACTATTTACTGTACCCCAGAAGGGGTGTAACTAAATATTCCAACAGAATCAGCGGGGGAAGTACTGGCAGTTTTAGCAGAAGCTGAGGAACAGCCTGCTGGAAGCACACAGGCAAATGGAGAGTTACTACAGCAGGTACCTGCCGACTTGTGGGCTAAGCATGCAAATGAAGTAGGTATACTAAAATCAGATGAACCAATAAAAATAAAATTAAATCCATCAAAACCTCTCCTCAGAGTTCCACAATATCCACTAAAGCTGAAAGCAGAGCAGGGAATCAAACCAGTAATTCAGTCTCTGATACAACAAGGAATAATAATGCCAGCTAAAAGCCCTTGTAATACTCCTATTTTTCCAGTGAAAAAGCCAAGAAAGGATACTTGTAGATTTGTACAAGTCTTAAGGGCTGTAAATAATGCAGTACTGCCTACTTTTCCTGTTGTTCCAAGTCCAGCAACAATATTGAGTTGCATACCATCTACAGCTAGTTACTTTTCAGTGACAGATTTATGTTCAGCATTCTTTTCTATACCTATTCACCCTGACAGTTTGTTTGCTTTCACTTATCAAGGACAGCAATATACATGAACATGGTTGCCACAAGGATATACTAAATCTCTTTCATTATTTTCTCAAATTCTGAAAAAATATATGAAAAATGTGACATTTGTGGGTGGGTCTGTGTTAGTACAATATGTAGATTTACTGATAGCATCAAACTCCTTTTAACAATGTCAGCAGAATATGTTGCATCTTCTCACTATCTTTCCATGAAAGGGACACAGGGTAGCAGGCAAGTGTTACCATCTCGTATCGATGCAATATCTAAGGCCCCACGTCTGACTACTCAGAGACAGCTTAGGTCTTTCCTAGGTATGACAGGATACTGTCGACAGTGGATCCCTAACTACGCAGAAATTGCCAAACCTTTGACAAGTTTTTTTTAAAGTAGAATACACCAGAGCCTTTCCTTTGGAATAGTAAAGAGGAAAATTCATTTCAGAATTTGAAGCAAGCTTTAGCTACTGTCCCAGCTTTAGGGTTACTGGATTATAATAAACCTTTTATTTTATTTTGTCATGAAAGAAATGAATTTGCTCAAGGAGTACTTGCACAAAAAACATAGGGACAGCTATCATCCATTAGCTTATTACAGCACAGCACTTGATTCTGTTACTAAAGGTTTTCCACCCTGTTTAAGGGCAGTTGCCACTGCTGCCATTCTAGTTAATCTGGCACAATTGCTGGTGCTTGGGCATGATCTCACAGTAGCTGTCCCTCATTCTGTCTCGTCTCTTTTGCTTAAAATGAAAACTCAGCCACTCTTGACTGTACGTCTAACTAGATTTGAACTTACACTTCTTTCTGATCCATCTATTTCTTTGATCTGCTGTCCTGTTATAAATCCTGCATCTCTGTTGCCTACTGCTGAGGATGGTGAAAAGCATAATTGTGTGTGTGTAACTAACTATTTGTTTTCTCCTAGGGAGGACTTAAACGATACTCCTATACTCAATGTTAAAGTAAACTTATTTGTGGACGGCTCCTGTGAAAAAGATCAGTCAGGAAAGCTACTCTCGGAAATAGCCGTCTGCACCAAAGAAACAATATTGTTGCAACAAAGATTAGAGGGTATTCACTCTGCTCAAATAGCTGAGCTAGTGGCTTTGCAAAAAGCCTGTGAGTTAGCCAAAGACAAGATGGTCAATATTTTAACAGACAGTTGTTATGCTTTCGGGGTGCACATGATTTTTGGCAACTTTGGAAAGAGAGAGGGTTTTTGACCTCTTCAAAAGATCAAATTAAAAAATCAAGGTACATAAAATCATTGTTAAATGCATTTTTGCTACCTAAGAGGCTGTCTGTAATTAAATGTTGTGCACATCAAAAAGGTATGAACATGGTTACAAAAGGAAATAATTTAGTAAACCAAGCTGCTGAACAAGCAGTAGTAAATTGTTGCAAAAATCTGTGTATGTAAACAATAAACTGCAACAGTAATGGTGTTTCATTTTGCAAAGTTGTCAGCCTTTCAAGCTAAAGCATCACATGGTAAAGTTCTGAGGTGGCTCAAGAATAAATGTAAAAAATCCTCTGATGGCGTATGGCGACATCCAGATGGCAGACTGGTGGTGCCTGCCTCTTTGCTACCTTACCTAGTAAGGACATATTATCTACCAGCCCATACAGGTAAGACAGCTGCAAAGAGAAGGATTCAGTGTAGAAAATCAAATGCAGAAAGCACCACAATAGGATAGAGCAATGAATATCCAAATTAAGGGTAAACCAGTGGAACCGGATGCAATTGGTCAGGTGCCATATCAACATATTTTGAAGCCTTCCACAGGAAACCAGTATAAACATTCACTTGAAGCTAGACAGCAAGGAAAGGAACAGGAAACTGTGGAAACTCTGGTGCAGTCAATGTTGAGGAGTGATGGGCCAGTGAATTCCTATATGACAGAACAGATGAGACAGGATGAAATTGAAGAGAATGTGCCCCAGGAAGATGCTATAGAACCTTCGGTACTTACTTATTATCGCAACCACATTTTTGCGGTAGCGATATTCGCATACTAGAAACAAAATGAGTGCAGGGAACACTATAAAGTGTTTTTAAGTCATTACTGCTAAGGAATTAGTTTGGATTTCCTTAAGGATGACAAATAACTGAAAAATGCGGCTTCATGTTTAGGAATGTTTTCACTGTGACAATCGAATCCCGACAATGAAAAAAACAGACACAGCAGTAATGCATTTGGTAAAGTATTTGTTTTTCACCAGTTGTAAACATGGCTGAAAGGAACCTTTTCAATGCCACAGGTGCAGTAACTGATGCTTTTCCAAAGGGAGGGTGGATTATGTGGCCAACTTCTTCCGGGGTTGTTTTTCGCAGAAGAAATAGGCAGTACTACTTTAGGTGGACACATTTTGTATACATGGGCATAATGGCATGCAAGGATGGAGGTAGGCATACTCACTGCATTCAAGTGTACTTTTTCTGAATATCTGAATATCCCTCAGAAGACTTATGTTTGGAAGAAAACATACTGATCAGTATGGTATGTATTCATTGAAACAGTTATAAAACTTGTTATTGTAAATGATTGCCTTAAATTGTTACCTTGGAGCTTTTCTCCCAGGACCTCCACTAAAAACCAGCACCTGTTCCCTGTCGGACTGTCACAGAAAAAAATCTATCCATCCACCTTCATCCCCTTTTCCCATTTTTTGCACATGGGGTCAGGGCAAACATTGAAATACATGTCAAAGTGTACAACTGTATGGTTTAGAAACATCAAAATATGCAGTACTTCCGTATTACTGTAAAAATGTGGTTACGATAATACGCAAGTACCAAACTTTCTATAGAATGCCCACAGGAAACAGAAAACAAGGGAGTGCCCTCAGTGTGGAACAAAAGAAGTTAAGAGAAGAGTTGCTTGATTTAATAGACAGATCTATCAAGATCAATGAGAGAAGTAGATTGCAGAAGGTTAATAAAACCCCAAAAGTAAGAAGCTTGATAAAACGAACGCAGTAATTAGGACTGTCCATAGAGATTCATGTGATGTAACAGAAGTAAACAGAATATATTACTGTGCTGCTAAATTAATAACTGATAAAGTTCTACCACAGGAACATAGGGTAGTGAGGGAAAAGGGGGGGGGGCAAAAGCGAATCCCATCATGGAAATATCAAATAGAGAAAACTATAAAGCAGCTAAGACAAAAATGTCATTGTTAGAAGATTATAGAAGAGGGAATAGATCAACAAAAATAAAAAGAAAGATAGATGTGATAAAACCAATGGGCAGTATTAGAACAGACCAGGATCTATTGTGCACTATTGGAGATAAACTAAAAATTTCAAAACAGGCGGAAATATTTAGAAGATACGAAGATAAATATAAGGGAAAAGCACAAAATATGCAATTTATTGATGACCCAAAAAAGTTTTATAGAGAATTGGGAAATAAGGTAAAAGGAACTGAAAGGCCGATACATTTTGGAGAAGTATCTATGAAGATCCTGTGGAACATAAAGATGTTAAATGGATAGAAGTAGTAAAAGAAAGAAAAAATAAGATGTTTAAAGGTACAGGATATGAAATGGGATGAAATAACATCCAGAAAGATTGAAACAAAGTTGAGAAAAGCCTCTAAATAGAAAACCCCAGTCCCAGATGCAGTACCTAACTTTTGTCTTAAAGTATTAACTTCTTAGCATGAGGATTTAGCCATGCGTAAGAACTATTTATATGCGCGCCCCAAACACACACTGCACTGGTTAACAACAGGAAAAACAATTTTCTTACTTAAAAGTTAACCTGTAAGCTACCCTAAAATTATAGACCAATAACTTGTCTTCTGACAACGCTTAAACTATACATGGGAATTGACGCCGACAGAGTTTATAGTCATTTAGAAGAAAACTCAATTATGGCAGTAGAACAAAACAGCAATAAAAGAAAGTCATATGGAACAAAGAATCATTTGTTGTTAAACAAATCTAGAGTTGAGAACTGTAAGAAGGAGAAGAATCTAAGTATGGCATGGATTGACTACAAAAAAGCATTTGATAGTATCCCACATTCATGGATAAAGAAAGTGCTTAAAAATGTATAAGATACACCCTACACTGGCAGACCACTTTGCAATTAAGCCATGATAAAGGACAGATTATTATCCCAGGGATAAAAATTCAAAGGTGGATATTCCAGGGTGACTGTCACAGTTGCTATTCTGCCTTGCCATTAATCCAGTAAGATGTTTACTTAACAGCTTAGGCCATGGCTACAATTTGGCCCCTAGAAAACAATGAAGTCTAATGACTTCTCATCTTCTCTTTGTCAATGATTTAAAGCTGTATAGCTCATCAGATGAGGAACTGAAAGCACAGCTGCAGGTTGTCTTTATAAATGTGCAAAAGCAACCTTTAAAAAAGGAAACTTGAAGCACCAGGAAAAAAATCAGTCTGGGACGAGAATGTGATATAAAAGAACTTGAGTAAGTGGGAGTGTATAAATACTTGGAAATTGATGAAGGATCAGCAATAAAACATGAACATTGCAAATAAAGCTCAGTATGGCGTACTTTAGAAGACTTAAATTAATCCTGAAAACAGCACTGTCATCTAGGAACAAGATCCAAGCCATAAATCAATTTGCTCTTCCTGTCCTCTAACTTATAGTTTTGGAGTGACTGACTGCCCCCAAAAAGTGTTGGATAGACTGGATATTAAAACATGAAAGATGCTTCATGCTCACCAAATGATTTATAAAAATCAGTGAATACCAAGGTTATATATTCCCCATTCTGAAGGAGGGATGGGCCTCCTTGAAATTGATTACATGTATAGATCTGCAATTGTGGGACTCCACACATATTTACTGACCTCACAAGACCCAAATGTAGTGAAAGTTTTGAAACATGAGGAGAATAAATCTAAGATGACATCTCTGCTTAATTTAGCAGAAGCATGTCAACGTCAGTCAGGAATGGAAATCAAACCAGAAGTAGATAAAAACCAAGCAGCAACTGAATGTGCTAAAAATCAAAAGAAAGAATATAAGGTGAAGGGCCAGATGACAAGGCAAGAAATGTGGAAAAAAGATAAATATAGTTGCAAGTATAGAAAACTTCTGGAAGAGCCTCATGTTGATCAAGAATGAATGCAGGAATGGTTAAGGAGAGGCAAATTCACATCATGAAATGAAAGGTTAATATTGGCAGCCCAAGATAGTGGGATATGTGCACGCTGGTTTACAAATTCCATTGAACATGTGGGAGAAACAGACACATGTAGGTTTTGTAAAACCGAATTGGAAACAGTCACACACCTTGTTGCTGAGTGTGACGCACTTATGGCTGAGGGACTGTATACTGAAAAGCATAATAATGTGGCGAGACTGTTAAACTGGAGATTATGCAAACATTATGGTATCAAAGTGGCTGAAAAACACTGGAAACATGAGCCACAAAGAATCATAGAAAATGATGAAATTTATATCACATGGGATCACCCAATACCAACAGTTCAAAAAATAGATGCTGGAAAACTGGATATATTGGTCCAAGAAAAGAAGACAAAAGTGGTATTGATCATTGAAATCACCACACCCAGTGACTACAGTGTCTTGTGTAGAGAGAAACAAAGTCATAAAATACCTGGATCTGCAGGCAGAAACAAGAGCCATGTGGGAGAAAGATACCCAGACAGTTCCAATAGTAGTAGGAGCAATGGGTCTTATAAAAAAGACCATAAATACAGTAAAAAACTGACAGACACGACCACAGTATCCAGTTCAGAATCTTTACTACAAGTGCGCAGAACACAAGCGCTTTCACTTCAATAGCTTCTTCAGGTGTATAACCTGCACAATAAAACACAACTCTTATATGGCATTAAAATCACAGTCACCTGATACACTCCAATCAATATTTAAAAGTATATTGCATACAATTCACCAACACACAGATACAATAATTTAATATTACATAAAAACATAAAGCAAAATTATAATAAAACCATACTTACAAAAACCATACTACTTCCTACAAAGTCTATTCTTAAGTTGGGGTCTAAGGGGTACAGACTCATTAAGGCCATGACCCGACAATCCATGTGGATTCTAGATCTTCAGTTTTGTTACATGTCACCTAACCTAACACACACTATTATCCTGCCAGAACCATGAACTTAAACACATGCGTAGAATCAGTGTTCATAACATGCTTAGCAAGTGCATTAACCTTGTTCTGTCTACTTATATTGTATATGTGTTCTCTAAAGTGTTCTTTAAGTGTTCTGTTGGTTTTCCCTATGTAGAACATCATGCACATATACAGTATAAGTAAACAGAACAAGGTTAATGTTCTGAACTGGATACTGTGGTCCTGTCTGTGTCAGTGTTTTAGTGGATTTATGGACTTTTATTTTCTACTGATGCAGAATTTGATCCTTTTTTAGTGGTATCTTTTTTGTCTTATAAAAAAGAATTTACAATCATATTTAGATATGTTACCAGTTCATGTAATACCGTACGAATTGCAGAAGTCATCATTACTGGGCACATTACGGGTGCTGCAGAGAGAACTTTTGGCTGACATCAAAGAGTGAAACAATACTAATTTCATGAACTTTAATCGTACTTTGACTTAGCAATGGGGTCTTTTCCCATCATGGTATTAGAAACCTAAAAGACTTGGAGAAATTAAAGACAGAGAGAAACCATATACTTGTATGGAATGTGGGAAGTGTTTCACATGAAATGCGCATCTAAATTTGCATCAGAACACACACCAAGGGGAAACACCATAAAAACGATGTAAGACCACATTATTTAATCAAATTATCCAAAGTTGGTATGGCCCTCATGTCTCTTCTTTGATACTTCAGTATGTATAAAATTGTAGTGTAGGATTAAAATATAATGCAAGTAAACATGCCAGCAGTAAGGCTGCATGTTTACCTTCACCTTCACCTTGGGGACCTTTTGTTAACATACAGCTGGATTTCATCCATATGCCTAAGACTAATAATTTATCATTTATTTTGGTGGTAGTGTATATGTTATCAGCATGGGTGGAAGCTTACCCATGTCGCAAAGCTGATGCAGTCACAGTGGTAAAATATTTTTGTATATTTATATACCGAAATTCGATATACCCAGCATTAACAGTAACCAGGAAACACATTTTAATAATACACTGTGTAAAAAACTATGTAAAATTTTTAATACTAAGTTGAGTCTACACTGTCCCAACCATCCCCAGTCATCTGAATTAGTGGAAATGGTAAACAGGATGCTTAAAAATAAAATTTCAAAAATGTGTGCTGAAACCCCTTAGCATTAATAAGTATGAGGACCTCACTAAATGCCACCAGGAAGTTGAGTACATATGAAATATTAATGGGGAGACCCATGGCCCTTCCAGCTACCCCTCCAGTGGAAAATGCCAATTTAACTTTGTCAGATAATGCTATGATTTCTTATTGTAGCAAAATCATTAATATTTTGCAGCAATATCATCAAACAGTAAGAGCAGCATTACCAAAGTCTCCTGACCAGCCCTGTCATCAACTACAACCAGGTAATTGAGTCTATGTAAACATTTTCCAAAGGAAAACTGCCAGAGCCCGAGGTGAAAGGGGTCTTTCCAGAGCCTGCTCACCACTTTAACTGCAGTTCACTGTGCAGGATTACCAATGTGGATCCATTCATCTCATTGTGAGAAGACCTGTCGTGTGAACACCCCAAATGAATCATCGCAGCCACCAGAGAAAAATTGATGGGCGACAAATAAATCATCTGCCCAGTGAGAGGGTCAACTTCAATAGCAGTCCATGATAAATCTAGTGACAACAGGTACATTTGCTTTGTTTCTGCTGCTGTTCTATTCTATAAACTGGTTGAAAAATAAAATGTTTCTTGCTGGTCCTTTGGGAATATGCCAAAAATCTAAACAAAATAAGCTGCTAAATATATTCACATATACCTTACCATTCTAAGGCAAAACATCCTATGATTCCCATCCCTACATTACAGATGTCATTTAAAAAGGACCTTAATGACATTAGCTTAACCTGGCGTAATGTAACTGATTTTTCAAAGGTCGTGTCTCTTCAACTTGCAACCACTCATCATGGAGACACATTTTATGACAAAAATGGGACTGTACCAGTAAACAAACAAAAAAATAAACAAATGTAATGACACCAGACATAAACATGTGTTAGACTCTTTGCACTTAAAAAGGTATGATTGAGGGAGTGGCATGGGCATAATAAGTGACTGTTACTGCATCTGTGGTAATCATGTCTACACCTGGTTTCCTAAAAACTGGTCTGGATGTTGCTTTGTAGGCTATATTACTCCTGCCTTTCAACATTTCAAACACCCACCAGCAGGTAGACTAAATAATAAGCGAGCAATCCACTAGACAGAGCAAGTATTTTCAGTTTTTAATCTTGGGTATGGAGTGCAAAGACAATGCTTAAAATCACCATGCTTGCTCATATTCTACAGGAGGTGGCCAATAAAACTTCACATCTCATCAAAATGGCAAATTGAGAAATGACTAAAATGTAAACTGTGGTATTACAGAATCAAATGACACTTGATATAATGCTTGCCCTCATAGGAAGTCATTCATGTTCATATATTAGTGACTATCATGATAAACAGAATAACCTGGCAAATGTCATGAAACAAACGGTCAAAGATTTGGACAGCACATCAAAACAAAGGACACTTTTTGGATGGTTGGGCAGTATTTTTGGTAACTTGGAAACTAGCATAATCCAGCATATTGTCCTTGTGCTTTTTATTTTATTTGTAATCATTTTGGTATTTTCTATTCTAAAGGCTGTGATTACAAAATGTTTAACCTCGCCTGTACATAAAATGCCCCTGCATGCACCAATCAATGACAGTTCTGTTTTTACAGAAATATGATGCAAAGGCATATTTTATCAAGCTGAAAAAAATTAAAAATATAATTACATGTATGGCATAACACTAATAGTGTCAAAGGGAGGAAACTGTTATGGGACAAGACCAGCTTATTAAAATGTACATTCATTTCAGTTTATTAATGATGCCATAATATGTTTGTTAAAAAAGCAAATATAATTTGCATGCAGGGCTGGGAAAAATACAACTTCATAAGCTACATTATTGCTGTTTCTTAACTGCATTCTTTTAATATGTAATAAGGAGAAAGTGTGTGTTGCATGAAGAAAGCATGTTAGTTACTACAAAACAAATGTGTTAGCCTGACTGCTAGGGCAGGTTTGAAACATCCAAGGTCAGAAACAAGACCCTTTGGAAGCCGGTGGATCATGTAGAGAAAGGTGTTCACATGAAGTCCAAGGTGAAAATCACGAGGGATGAGGACATTTGCAAGGTTTTCTATTTGTCAGATTAAACTATAACATAATAAAACTGCATGACAAGTTTTGATAAGAAAATGTACAAAAATACAGTTTTTGTATGTAAAGTGAGAATGCTTCATCAAAGGCTATGAAGATTGTCTCCCAGCGCTGTAAGAATAAAATTTCTGTTTGCACATCCTGAAGTGTTGTTCCTGACTGAAGGCATATAAGGTAAAATCTTAATGTTCTTTATTTATGACTATAGCAGTGTAATATACTATTATGACTAGCCTTACTCATATATGTAGATATCAGGGAAGCTGTGTAATATGCTCTTGTAATCAGCCATACTCACCTGTATCAAGTCAGACCGTATACTATGCTATCTTAATTAAAAAATTTAATTGTATCAGTATAGAATTTCCTAGAACACCTGGTAATGTTGGAATTCCTAAGATACATCAGAAATGATGGGCCCCCCACTTCACCCCATTGTAGATGCAAAGGGATAAAAAATAGTGGTATTTCCAAATTTTTAAATTTTTATTTTAAAACAAGTGCTGGGTCATGCAACACATATGAAGACTCCTGGGATTTTTTTTCAAGAGTATTAGGCAAGACTCATTCTCTAAAGATACTATTTTAGTCATAATAGATGTTAAGGACCTCTACTCAGTGATTCCACATGATGTGGGGGTAGCTTGTTTTTCTGAATATTTAATTGGAGTAGATTACATAGATACCAAACTTGTACATGGAATTTGTATTGCATAATAACTTTATAGTTTTTGAAACTACAATTTATAGGCAGAAAAACGGGAGTTGCCATGAGTGCAGTATGTGCCCCAATTTTCACTAACATTGTTATGGCTAACTGGAGCATACTTTTCTTTTTCAGTCAGGTTTAATGACTTTGTTATCTTTTGGCAGGACTCTAAGGAAAAATTACATGATTTTTTTTTCATACTTTAATAACACCACATATTTTTTGTGTGTTTCACTATGGATTTTTTAACCATTAAGTTGAACCTTGCTGTAATAATTATCAAATATTTCAGCAGTGGAGAAATTATATGTAATGTGTGCAGAAAACCAGCTTATTGCAACAGTTTGCTACAATTTTATAGTTGACATCCTTACCATCAAAAGAAAGCATTAGTAAAGGGAAAATTGGTTAAGCTCAGCCTTATGATTTCTTGGCCAAAAAATGCATTAGAATGTGTTTTATTGAAATTGGCTTTGTGGCTATGTCACATTCCTCAACCACTCAGCTCTCACCTACATCCACTGGGAACCAATCATTATGCAGTACACAGCATTTTAGCACACTGGACAGCTCACAGTGGTGAATAGGCAAGACAATGAGGATGCAAGCTCTCACCTACACTCTTATAGAATTACTGCTATAGTTTACTTAAAAACTAAAAAGTAAAAAAAATATATATATATATATATATATATATATATATATATATATATAAATATATATATATATATATATATATATATATATAATATATTTTTAATAAAGAATGCTTTTTATTGAGTCACTCTAAAAACTGAAAAATAAAGAAGAGTCAAACTTTGTAAAAGAAACACAGATAAGTTGATTTCAGCAAAACATTTGAGGTTGATTTTGTTGACTTCTCCTTATTCTTCTACCTTAAAACAGAATCATCAAAACCAACTTCAAATGTTTTTCTAAAATCAGCTTATCTGCATTTCTTTTGTAAAGTTACTCTTTTCTTCATTATTTTTACTTTACATAGTGACTAAATAAAAAGCATTCTTCATTAAAATATATATATATATATATATATTTTTTTTTTTTTTTTTTTTTTTTTTTTTTTTAGAGGAAAGTGAAAAATTGAGGTCTATGTTTTTGAGAAGCTAACCAATAGACTTCCTCACTGGAACTTTTGAAGAGGTTTACCTAAAAATAAGTAAGGGAGTATTTCATGCCTTATTGGGGATGCATGGTGGGATGGACAACACTGGCAGAACTGATAATGCCAA
Source organism: Protopterus annectens (assembly GCF_019279795.1). Classification (NCBI taxonomy): domain Eukaryota; kingdom Metazoa; phylum Chordata; order Ceratodontiformes; family Protopteridae; genus Protopterus; species Protopterus annectens. The sequence continues at coordinate 728,506,919 of NC_056750.1, forward strand.
GTTTACTAATAGTCTTATGCTCACTTTTAATGGAGATGCTGATACCATTTATGACACTAAAAACAGGAATTGGTAAACATCTTTGAAATGGGAGGGATCAACAGACAATCAGCGGGAGATTGACCTTATATTGTGTACCGTAAGGATTGTTGTATTAAGAATTATGTTGAACAGTTATCAACACCCCTCATAATAGAGGTCTGATAAGTAAGAATAAAATGGGTACCTATAAATGTGGTAAATGCTCACAGTGTCCCTCTTTCCTCAAAGGTGGGAGTTTTTTTAAAGGTTTTGGAATGGTTAAAGTAAATGTTAATGCTAGTTGTCAAACTAGGGGAGTTGTATATGTGGCTATCTGTCAAAATTGTACAAAGTTTTTGGTGGGAAAAACAGAAAGTCTATTTAAAGAACATAACTTTATGATGTATGCTATTGCTATTAAAATTGGTCAAAACAAATGCCCTAATAACATAATATCCGATACATGATGATCACACCTACTGGATGAATGGATTTAAAGCAGGACATGGGTGGTCCTTGGAAAATCTGCCTTTAAGTAAAAGTTGTTGTTTGGCAGATTAGATTAAATTAGATTAAATGATATTTGTTCAATTAGACCAATTTTAAAGCTTAACCTACTTAAATGTAAATGATTTCTGTATTTAGTTTCTTATATATATTATTTAAAACTTTAACTTTTAGGTTAAGTGGTTGTAGCATTTTTTTTTATTCTGTGGCATTCACTTTAAGTGAATGTTACTATGCTAATAATGTGATTATTTTTAAGTATTTGTATAACTGATTGCCTTGGTTTGTTATATAGAGAAATGATGTCACTGGTTGTGTAATGTCTGAAGTTGTCCCGAATATTTGTGGGACAAAACGCTTAGATTTTGTATTAATAAAAAAGTCTGTTTTTTATGGGGAGCCAAGTTTTTGGTATTTCTAATAGTCTGGAAGAAATTTAGTAGTCCTATTTTACACAACTTCAGATGCTTTGGTGTTCTTGGGTTGGATCTTGTGGGTGGCTCTTCTCTTCGTGGTTTCCACATTAGTTGTTTCACATTCATTTCTGGTTATCATATGCTGTCTTAATTAGCCATACTCATCTGTATCCAGTTAAGCAGTGTGATGTGTTATCATACTCAGCCTTACCCACTTGTATGAAGAAAAACAGTGTAATATACTGTCATAATCAGCCATCCTCACATGTATGAAGAGAAGTAGTATAGTATGCTGTCATAATCACCCTCACTCACATGTATCAATGAAAGCAGTATAATATACTGTCATATTGGGAAGTTGGTATAATGGTTAAGGTGTTTACCTTACAAACACAAGGTGCAGGGTTTGAGTCTCACATGGCGTAATCCGCTAGGCTTAAAATGGTACACAGGAGCAGTTTGCCTTGTACTAATCTATGAACCTATGAACAGACAATGTCCTTGTACATGATAAGGCTTCATAACTGGATATTCTGCCTTCTGTAATCCAAGGTCCTTATGGCAATTTGTTTTCTTTTTGAAATTCATTGTTTGACTTTCTGTTTTACTATCTATAACTGTATAACAAAAGTAACAGTAGTACATAGCTAGAACTTGCTTTCCAACAAATTAGCTACTTCAAGGTATATGTGCATAATTGCACGATCCACTTAGCTCTGAAACTTTGCAGCATAGCTGTTCATAGCTGAAAAGCAGTTTCACACTGCTTAAAGTTCTACTATATGTATTTTCAAACTATGGCAATATCTCCAAAAAGTTGTATATTGTTTTCTTGTTACTCAGAGTTTCATGTATATAATTTTATTACATGCTCACCTATAAATCATAACTTGAATAGAGTTACTACTGCATCTGTTTCAACTTTAACATTCATAACATTACTGTTCATGGCTCAAAAACAATTTCATACTACTTATATTGTTGTGAATTTTCTGAATATGTAAGATATAAACCAAGATTTTGTTTTATTGCCATATCATTATCCCCATGTTGTAAATGTTCACTTTTTGTAATAGCACAACAGAAGTTTCAAAATGTTTTTCCAAATTGCTGTATATTGTTTGCATTTTAACTGTTTGTAAATAGTTCAACCTCTTGTGTTTTGTTTTTGTTCTGGGGGTTCGCATTAAATTTTGTTTTTATTATGTATTTTCTGTGGATCTTTCCCTTTCTAGGACTTCCTGCAAAGTAGTTTCTGCCCAGACTTTCCTTATAAACAAATTCAAACAAATTAAGTGGATAGATAGATAGTTGAAAGAGTAATAATTATTGATTCAGTGTCATTCAAAAGTATGCAAAAAAGATGACCGAAAATAGCTACTATTAAGAATTTCAAAATATACTTTTCAGGCGCTATGTTTTTCTAAACAATACTTTAATTCTACCTCCAAAACTATGTTTTTATTTTATTTATCCATTAATGCTTTTTTTAGTTTCATTGCCCTCCATGTCTACAATTTTTTAAAGAAGTAAAGCATATAAATGTTTCTGTGTCAATAAGTCAAACCACAAAAATAATTGCTCCTTCTCACTCTTTAAGAAAAAAATTTAAATGTCCAATTAGCAATGTTAGAGAAAATTCCTTGTGACAGATATGCATTCTTTAGCACACTTTGCATACTACCCAGTTTAATATAGATCATTAACTGAATCTCCCCCATTGCAATCTGTTCATTTATTTAATGCAATATGTCATTTTATTCATACAGCTGCTGAAAGTGAAACAAGGATTTTTATTTGTAAAATGCTGCAGTATGTTTCCAGACTGGTCCTGAGTTTCAGCAGCTGTTGCTTCATGACTAGAATGAATGTCACAGTGCTTGGTGACATATGATCTGCTTTATTAGTCTAACCTTTTGGAAAACAGTGTGAGATGCACAGTAAGACAAATGTCATTGATACATATTTGGCAATTTTCCAAAATATGCAAAGGAAGAAGTAATTTTATGTTCAAGTGACCTTTGGATTAGTTACTGCTTCAAACAGTTCATTTCTGAACCAATAAATAATGTGTACTGTCAGCCCACACACAGAACCATTGTTATAATGTACATTATCTTGAATTCTTCTGCTCTTGGCTTTGCTATCAAAGTCATAGTTTTAGTAGATAAAGATCTTATTTTATTCTGCATGAGATAAAATCAATTTTAGCATTATTCTCGTAGCTGGATGACATCCATATTTATGGACACTAACACATCAGTATAAGGCATACTGTTTGTGATAATGGCATCTGTTTAGCTGGCTTGAAAACCATTTTTACTCAACCTCAGGTTGGCTGCTTGAAATAAGTGCAGTACTTTATAGCACTGATGATTCAAAATAATATTTTGTAATGAAAACATCTGAAACCAAAACTTGGTTTATTCATTTTCTTTGTTGAAGAAAATGGCTGGGGATCTTGCATTTATTTTGTGTGTGTGTATGTATGTGTTTAGTTTTTGCTACATCCACAGACATACCAAAAGGTACACAGACACAGAGAGAGCTAGACTGATGTACTGTTTGATTCACAGCTAATTTAATATTCAGGTATAGCTAAATTAACCTTCAGCCTGAGATCATAGACATAAGGTAGGAGTCTGCTGCAGAGATGACCTGAATTCAGAATATGGGTCAGCTGTTACAGGGTCACCATAGATATAGTGTACAAGACAGTGATTCCTGAAACAATGGGGTGTTTTGAAAGGGTCTATATTAAATTCTCAAAAGCCAACAATGTCGAATCTGACATTGTCGACACGAAAATAGCGAAACTGAAGAACATTGAACAAGTAAACGGAAATCTACATAAGGGGAGATTTCCATTTACTTCAAAGTAATGTGGTCTCAGAGTTGGTATATTTAAGTAGCAGGGGGTGTGGGGGGCTTGCCCTCCTGCCTACACCATTTATTTTTTTATTTTTTCTGAACATTCAATGTTTTAACAGTTTGATCACTAAAGGTCGACCTCTAGTGATTTGAACTGTTAAATATTCGATGCTCTAATATAGACCCATTTTGGAACACATGGACATTTTTCAGTAGCCACTGGTATGATTCTTTGCCCAAGTAAGCAAAATAAATTACACTCAGATGACTATTTATTATTGTGAATATTATTGTGATATTATTGAATGTTTAAGCAGTAACAGATGACATGGTTTGGTATATTGAAGATTTACCCATGGTTGGTGTGGTTTAATCACAAGAGCGAAGCCCGAGTGATTAAATAAAGCCAACTGCGGGTAAATTTCAATATACCACAACCACGGAGTCGGTTATTGCTATTGTACAATGACATTATTTAAGAAAAAAAATACTTACTTTTTTTAAATAATGTCTTTGTATAATGCCTCGATGCTACCCTTCTGCAGTTTTGTGGTATCCTTGGGCTTTTTCTGATGTACTGCGCATGCATATCGGACTTGAGTTCCCACGCTTACACAGTACATCAGTGCTGTGCAAAGAAAACAACGGAGAAAGGAAGCTCTCCATTGCTTTTTTTTTTTTTTTTAATTAAAAACAAAACAAAAAAGAAACTGGGAGCCTTTTAACGAACACGGGAGAGCCGGGACAGACAAAATAAAAGGATAATCAGGTACGTTTCTATAGTTTTGCAGAGCGTACCTGATTATCCGTTTATTTCTGTCTGCACTATCTAGCTCATTAGTTTTGTTTTCCGTTTTCTTTTTGTGTTCATTTTTAAAAAAAAGAGAAGTGAAAAATTTGCAAGATATACTAATGGGAAAAAGTCCGGGTGACCAGACCTCATCCCATTGGTATATTCTCTGATTTACTGGCCAATCAGCGTGCTCATTTTTGAATGTTAATAGCCAGTCGTTGTATAATAATTTATTTTATATTTTTTTAAATCTACTGACTGTTCACTGGGACAAATCCTTTATTTACAATAGTGGTAATTGCAGTATTACAACAATTAAAGCACTTAGAAAAAATATATATATAAATGAAGAATGTGAAATATAAGCATGAGAAACAGAAAGAAAATTAACTGATTCGTCATGAAGGCCAAACACCAAAACCCTGAAAAAGAAATCTGGGCTATATTTCTGAATAGAAAACTGGATTATTATTATTATTTTTTTTTTTTATGTCAGACTTAATGTTCAGGAAATGAAATGAGGACAACATATTTTAAAAGACTAAGGGGAAAAAAAAAAACTATGCATGCATGACCAGCATAATGATTGAGCGTTTGCAAGAATAAGCCTCATGAGCCCAGCAAATGCAGAGAGGCATATTATCAAAAGTCCTTCCAAAGTAAAACCCACATGTTCATCTGTAGTCGATTATACCTTGTCACTTTGCAGATTTAATAAACACATGTGCAATGCTTTAGATACGAGACAAACTTCAACTTTATCTTCCATGTAACTACTTCTTGATAGGCTTTGTTGTTTGAACAGAAGAATTAGATGTCCATGCTAGCCCTGCAGTGTTCCATTCTGTATCATTTAAGCTTTTATTCTTCTTAAGCGTCTCATGCGTATGCTGAGTATTCAGAAATATTAAATGTAAGATGTTAGTATCCTGTTTATCTTCAGTGTTACACGGATTGACCTATACTTGCTGGCATCTAAAATGTTGACTACCCCTTCTTATTTGATTAAAATATTATTCACCCTTCTTAATTTTCTATAATGCAAGGAATTATTATAGGTTGAGCCAGAATTACCTCAAAAATAATCCTTTCTTCCTGCATCAACAGTTTGAAGCAAACTATTGCTTCTAAAAACAGTTATTTCTGCATGCACCTCACACGTGTTAAGTCAAAAGCGTCACTTCTAGTTGCATACATATTATTTTTGTTCAATGACCGCTCATATATGTATATCCAGGAAACCTTAATGCAGCCTTCTGTTTACCACAGTCAGTGCTTTAATCTTAATTCAGTGATGTGTCCTGATCACAGATGTAAGGACTCAAGTTAAGCTATGCGCAAAATTCAACAAGCACACTGTTATGTTTTATGCCCAGTCAACTCCTTAGCCTCAGATCTGTATTAGCAGACAGGTAACACATTTAAACCAGCACAGCTAAATCGGTTAGCTAAGATTCAAACATCCAGAATGGACTCTGACTTGTTCATGGCAAATATAGCCTATAAACACAATCATCTTATATCAAAAACCTGTAAGTCATTCTCTGACCATTTAATTCCTTTGGCTATGATTGATGCGATACAAAATAGCTCAATGTGCCACCTTCAGGCCATTGTACGTATTCTTCTACAAGCTAAATATCTCAATGTGTGCACAAATCACAATGCACACTGACCACATATACAATGCATGTCTTCATCCTGAAAACTGAATTGTCCCAGTCCTCTTCAAATGAAGAAGTTAAGCAACCCACATCTGTGAAAATGAACTTAGAGTCACCAAATTACCCCCTGCCAGCTACACTTCACTGCCAGATAGATCCCCACACACTTTGTTTCTGGGTAGGGCGTAGGTTCTCACATGTTTGTACAATGTCCCACATTAAAAGCCCAACATCCCCCACCACCTCTCCCCCTAACCTGTTCCCTGCTACCAACCACTAGAAAACTATCCATCATAGTGGTTACCCCAATACCTGGATGTCAAACCTCCCAGTGGAGGGAGTGATCAACTGCTTTCCACTTCTGAAACCTCTGCTCATACCACTGCCAACTAGTCCCCATTGAAAAATGCTGAGGCATGGAAATCATAATAAAGTAGGCCAGGAGTGGTAAAGCCTGAGCAGTATCCTTCTTTAGCCAAACTGCCATGTAGTACACCACGCCTTCCACCCAATTATCCCCAGTCCAAGGTTCGCTGCCTACCTGCTCTCCTCCTCCCCAAGGCCAGTAAAGCAGCAAAAAATTCATTGCTATTTGCCATTTCTGATTCCACCAATCATTAAACCCCATCACCATCAATTACTTGAAAGGCATCAACATACTCCTCCCTCCAAATCTTCTCCTTAACTGGGTTTTTCCCAAAGCCTGTGTAACTAATCAATCACCCGGCCATATGCCAAAATACAACCTAACCCAACTTCAGAAAGCGATTGCACCCTTCCCCACTGACTGCTTCACCCTGGCCCTACTCTTAAGGCTTTACATCTCTCATACTTACAGCTTCACCCAATCCATGACATATCTCATCCATAACTACCTCACAATTGTTCCCAACACACTCCAAGCCTGTCCTGCCTAACAGGATTCCTAACAACATGTCATTACCTGCTGCTCTGTCAAGCACCACTGTAGCAGTCAGAATATGCACAGCTACAGCTTCCTTCAAGCCATTGACCTGGTCTTCACCACCAGAAGCCATGTCTTCTGAATGGACTGACCTGATTCCTCTGTCATCACAGACAAAGCAGGTACCTCCTGGAACAGCTCTTCAATCTGCAGCACAATGGCTGACCATCTCTGCTGTAAACTCACATATTCACCATCTGTGACAAAAAAAAAGAAACACCTTAAGACTTCAAAATACAAGAGGAAAAAAGAAAGTTCTTGACCTCTGTTTAGATTGGCTAGTGCAGTTAATCAGTAAAACTTCCTATGAGCCTCAGTTGTACTGCCACTTCAGAACTGAGTTGACCCTATTCTCCACTCAAAACCACAAGCTTAAACCTACTTTGATCTGCAACTCACTGTTGGGCAGCTGCAGGAGCTCACAAACCGATACCATAACTCTGAACTTCGTAATATGCAACTTCTAGACAAAGGCACCCCCATCCTCAATCTTAAATATTGCTAACATAGATATGAAACGTTGTTAGAATAAAAAGAGGTTTCATGTCATCCTGCATTTCTGAAAGACTTGAAGCCTGTGAGTTAAATCCGTATCACTATTTAGGTAATTCAGTCTTCACTAGATTTGCCTGTATACAGGTATCTTGTTAATAAGTAATTGAATGCCACCATGACAGACCGGACATGCCTGAACAACAATTTGCTTAAATGGACGATTTGGGCACCGAGAATAATATGAATTTCCATACTTCAAACTAAGCATTCAAAATCCAGGAGAGACGGACTGAAGAGCAAATAAGTGAATCTATGGCCTGCAGGGATTTTACGATGAAAACCCAGGTGGTTAGATACAGTACTGCTTTTCTTTTTCTTGTGTGGAGTCTGCGTGTCCTCCCCGTGGTTGAGTGGCCTCCGAAAGACATGCGTGAATGGGCATGCCTTTGCTGAAGGTTGGGTGTCGGGCAGGCAAATTGGCACCATAAAAATCTACTGCCAATCATTAGCGGACCACAGTTCTACTGTGGCGACCCCTAACCGGGAAAAGCCGAAAAGACAAACTGCTTTTCTTTTTTTTTTTTTTTTTTTGTGGAACAGCTCACCACCCAACAGGACATAACTGCATAATAAACTGATCAAATTGGCATGGTGAGCTGAGATTTGAAAGATGTTTCTTCTTCTTTTTTTTTTTTTTTTTGTCTATTTTTTACATAAGGAACAGACCAACTCCATACTAGTTGAGGGCTATGGCCAACACCACAAGAGTAGCTTTCAACCTCTTAACATAAAAAAATCTGGACAAAGCCAAAATTAATGGGGAAACAAAGCCCCAAAAATAGGGAAAAATCCCAAAGGTTGTTCCTATAAACTTAGAAAGTTGCTAGACCAAAAGGTCCCATGCTACCACACATTTTCTGAAGGACAGCTAAAATCATAGTGCTAAAACATAGTTGAAAGCTAGGCATACAACCAAAGCAGGTTCTGGAGAATTAAGGAAAATCTATTCTTGAAGGTGTTCAGCAGTTTGCTTATAGTATTATATTTTCATAGATTTACATTTTAAATAAATGCTACATATTTACTTTATAATTCCTTGCTTTGCAAAAGAAAAGAATAAGTATGTTAGGTGCCGAATTTTTGCGCTTATACTGAAAAAAATGAACACAAGACAGTGCTTTTATTCATACTAGTGAGTTCCTTTAGTACAATGGTGCACAGTGGGTCTTGGATAATACTGTGTGTCAGACTTGGAAGAAAAAAGTGAAGCAGCTTAAATGCATTGCCCTCCTTTTAAGTCTGTTAGACATTTTTTTAATGCAATTTATTTATTTATAGGACAATCTGGCAATCTAATTATGCTACCAAGTTTTCACTAACAGAATAAACAAAACAGTGATTAAAAAAAGTGACATTGGTTACTGAGCTGACATTAGTCTTAAACCAAAGTGTCAGATATGATGTCAGAAACTCAAGTGCTGGTCATTATATAATGAATTCAGTCCTCACTAATTTGCCACAGAATCCAGAGAACCTCAAATTTTATGAGGAACAGAGCATAAATATGACTCAAAAATCTGGACACACTGCGAAAACACGGACCGCAAGACTCCAGTATAAGGTGGACTGCACCTCTGAACCCCCCCCCCATAATGGTTAATACCACACAATGCATGTGCGATGAGTAATCATTAATCATAGGTGCCTGAAAGCCCATGAAACATTCATTTCAGCATTCTTTCACTCTGGAGACAAGACCTTAGCCACACAAAGGGATTGACTGACCTACCCCTATGTTCTCGCTTCTTTCCCACTGCCACTCACAGCCCAGCTCAGCAATACAATCAACCCAGTTGCCAACAGCAGTGACCACAACCAATGGCTACCATACCTTTTTTCTGTTAATCCTGACAACTTGCCACAGCCAACCCCCCCAAAAGAAGCCATGAGTTGCTGATCCACCAACCCCAACTAGTGGAAGTCCCCAAAAGAACCCACACACATACCACTCCCTGTGAAAGAAAGAGAAAAAAAATTTACCACTACTAATAATAATTACTGTCCCTTTGGCACAATACACATCTTAGTATATAATTCCTACTGACCTCCTCCAGACCTACTACAACTATTCAAGGTCTACCTGTTCATAGAATTATGCACAAGTCACCTCAGACATAAGCTTATAGCAGTAGCAAGTTAATGCCAAAATCTGATCCCTTACCCAGTTACACTCACAAAAAAACAGTTAAGCCCCTCCTTGTATGTTCCTCCCAACCCTGCTACTTTCCCAGACTATCTCTTACTATTCCTACTTGGCCATCCCAGAAAGATGTCCCTGGACAAACTGGTTTCTTCCCAAACCTCATTTGTAAGATTTGATATTCTGTTTAAAGTACTTGCAATGCCTTGAGTACCGATTTCATATCCATCATTTGCAGCTAGGGACACAGTTGTTATTTTATTGATTCCAACAATTTGAGGCATATTTCATTTAGCCAATGTTGAGGAAAGATGTCATTATCTAATTAGCACAGTAGATATAACCAATAAAATAACAATCATACCAGTTTTCTTTTATCTCTTTTTTAACAAAAACATGAATGAAAAACACAAAAAGTGTAACCTAGTAAGAGGGCATAATTTAATGACTGACACATTCTCTTGTTTTAATCCTATTCATGCAGTATATTCTGGATTTTATTTTTACTTCAGTTTCATGTTCATATAATCCATACACATTATGGTCTCAGTAGCAATCAAACATTAAAATCTTTTCTTTTCATTTTTCACCCCTTACTCCTGATGCTCCTCTTTTGTCCTGAAATAAGTCTACTTATCTACTAGATAACTGAGCAGCAGTGGACGTGTGGCCTAGATTCAGGTAGCCATCAGTGGATTTTTTCCCTGTGCTGCCATGCCTACAGATCCTCACTTGCTCACATTGCAGTTGAACTTAGCACATGCTGTCACCCACTTTGATAAATGTTGTAACCCTTCAGAATCCGCACCCCCTTCAACACAAATACTTCCATGTGATGTCCAGTCTCGGCTGTAGACCTATCCACACAGTGCACACCCTGGTCACATGTATCCCATCCTAATTTTGAGTTAACAACGCAGGTTGTATTTTATATTTCTTCCTCCTTTTCTCATTACCAGCCTCACCAGCACCTGTGCTACTAATCATATCTGGGAAAATCATTTTAAAGATTTTTCTCAAGCATCAGTTTTGGCATACATCTCTAGAAGGTTGTAAAAGTTTGAAGGATAACTCATGAAAGCAGAATACACTTTTTTCCCCCTTTATTGACCAGGTTAGTCTCATTAGGCTAGTAGCCTCTTTTCAAGGGAGATCTGAGGTAGAATTTATACTACCAGTGGGAAATTAAGCCAGGGCATTGGTAAACATCCCCTACTCTTGGAACTGCTAAATGGCACCATAGAACTCCTACAACAGCAAGGAAGAAGTCTGGGAAGGAGGAGGAGCGAAAAAGGTATATACAGTTTGGAAGTGTAAACGAAAATTCAGAGAAAAAAAAAATGTTCGGTATGGAGGTTCAGAATGAAAATAACTCCTGTGTGGTAGATGTTATAAATGAGCAGCACTTAGCTATCTTAATACAGAAGTAAGCCAGTCTGTTGAAGTGAAGCAGATAACAGAACTCATAAAAATGTCTTGCAGATGACGTTTTGTTAAAAATAATCGAGTAGGATGTTCCCGGTGACAGTTCTGCTGTATCATGGGGTTTGATGGCAGTAAAATTTGTTAGAAGTACTAGGGGGTGTTAATGTGGAAAAATAACTGGGAAAATGTGTGTAGCTATAACGGGACATAAAAGAGGAAAGCAGCAACAAACTCAGAAGGCATCTAGTTTTGTGAAAGCAGATAATGCAGTAATTAATACTTTAATTTAGTAACTGTTCTTGGTTTTAAGGCTCAAAAGGTTTCTGTGACAGTATGTATAAAAAGATCAAATTTCTTGTAACGTACCATTTAAAACTGATTGACTGATGATGAAATTTCTTGAGCGGTGTAACAAAAAGAAAGGCATTTATTTGTGGAACAATTATTTGCTTTCTGGTAGTAACTTAAATGTTAAAAAATGTTAATTTGCAGTTTAGAACTGATGAACTGGAAGAAGACAACATTAACAAAATTACGCAGGGTATCTGTAAAATTGTTGATAATATTGTTTAAGCTGCAGATGAGAGAAACTTAAGGAATGTAGGGTTGAGGTTAGAAGCTGTTCTGAAATGTAAAAAAAAAAAAAAACAGTGAAACACTTGCCAAGTGTTATTTTTTGTGGGTGATCATAGAGGGACATTAAGATTTGCTGGCCAGCCTAAATCATTTTATTTTTATTTTGATTTTGATTTGACATTTGTTGACAGGGTTAGTCCAACTGGCAACAGCCATTTTTCAGCAGAGTCCCATGGAGAAAAGCTCCAAAAAGTACAAGTAACAAAAGTAATAAGTAATCACATGACAGAGTTATAACTAAAATTACAATAATTACAATATGTATGACATGTATGTTGAAACAAGCTAGAAATTGGTCATTAAATTGACAATATAATATAGTATTAAGTTTCATACAACAGTAAGCAGAATGCAGAAAATACAGATACATTTGCAAAAAAAAAGTAACAAATACATAAATATGAGATCAGCCCAGGGCAAGAGGCAATTTCCAAGACTACAGCTGTGGAAGTTGTAGAAACTATTGACTATTAGTATAATTTATTAGAAGCAGAGGCAGAAAAAAATGTTGCTGCAATGGTATTATAGGAGGGGAGGTGGATTAAGTTGGGTCATAGCATAAGCATGTCCATAATATACGTAGAGTTTCCTTTAGTGTTGTTTTGAAAGAGTTGGGGTTAGAGATCTAACACTTAGTAGCAATTTATTCCAAGCATTTGCCACTGAGTAGCTGTAGAGGAGTTTACCAATTTTTTTTGGGTGTATAAACTTGCAGAAGATGCTGTTGGTAGCTATGGAAGGGGTGGTTATGAGTATAGGGCTGGAAGATGGTATACAGAGAGCGGGACAGGAGTGTTCATGTAAAATAGAATGAACTATGAGAAACCAGGGTGGTAGGATTTGATGATGAAATTCCAGCCACTGCAGGTTTCTCAAAGCTACGCAGTGGTGAGAGTGGTAGGGTTGGTTAGAGGCAAATGTTGCAATTTTATTATAGGTGAGTTCCAATTCTGACAGAAGATTCGATTGGATATTAGTGAGAATAGGTGTGGCATAAAGAAGGGTGTAGAGTAGGAATGCATGTGCAAGAGAGAGCCTAGAGCCATCTGTGAGGAATTTTTTATGCCTTTATAGAAGGCCTAATTTTTGATGTGCCTTTTTGATGCACTGCTGAATATGGAGATCGAACTTTAGTTGGTCATTGATGATAACTCCTAGCAATTTGGTGTGATGTTCAACAGAGATGATGGTGGTGTTAAGGGAGCATTCAGTAAAGGTAGATTTATGATGTTGGAGAAATTTAGGGAGGAATAGAAGTTTTATTTTCTTAGGGTTAATTGATTGGAAGTTAGCCATTTTTCAACTGAGTGCAGAGACTGTGGGGTGAGGGTGTGAAGGTGGGTGATATTGTTGGAGGAGGAGATGGTGGTGGAATCATTAGCCTTTTGTATGACAGACGAGAGTGGACAGGAAGAGTGTAGGTCATTAATAAAGATATTAAATAATAGGGGTCCAAGGATGGAGCCTTGGGGTACCCCAGTTTGTTTGTACTGGTATGAGGGAAAAAAGTTAGATTGCCATTTAACTGCCTTGAATCAGTTGGAGAGATAGCTGGAGAACCAAGAAAGTACAGAGTTGGAGAGATTAAGGGTAGCTAATTTGGATAGAAGCAATCGGTGGGAGACAGTGTCAAAGGCTTTGAATAGGTCCAGAAACAAACATATTAGCTTCTTGTTGTCACGAGAATTTGCAATAGAATTAGTGAATATCAGAGCGGTAGCTGTACTGTGATGTGGGTGGAAACCATACTGTGTAGCGGTGAGCAGATTTTCTAAGAGGAAGGGATCGAGAAGCTGAGAATCTTTGGCAGGTGAAATACAATGACAATGGGCTTGAAATTTGAGGGGTCAGTTGAGTTGCTACCTTTATGCAAAGGTATGAAATACGATTTCTTCCAGATTTCAGGTAGTGTTTTCTCTGACTGACCTATTGATTAAGCTTGAGATGGTGTAGGCCATATAAATGACAGCAAGTTTTAGAAATTGAGGACGTAGGTTATCATCTGATGAAGAGCATGTTTTAAGTTTTCCAAGGAGTGACTTGATATGTGGGGATGGGTTTAAGAGAGAAGGAGTGGGGTAGGTGATGGTGTAATTTTTGCTTAGATTGCGAATAGAGTCAATGAAGAAGGAATTAAGAAAGATAGCAGTCTCAGTGGGAGAGCCATTAGGGCATGGAGTGGAAATAGACAATAAACTAATATCTGACATTCACATATCCATGACTATAAAAAAAAAGTCCACAAAAAACTAGGAGCGTTATACAGAAATAAGCAATTTCTCACCAAAGCAGCAAATATTTCAATAGCAAATTCCCACCTTATCTCCACGCTACTTTATGCCTCTCCAATATATACCAACCTAAGGCAATGTGATCTAAACAAGCTAGAGACCTGCTACAACAAAATCGCCAAATTTGCCACAGGGGCATCCTACCATAGTCACCACTGTCTCTCACTTGTTGAACTGGGCTGGCTTGAACTCCCTCACCTCCTTCAGTGGTATCAACTCTCACTCGCCCACAAACTAGTAAATCATCCACTAAATGTCCCATCCCTCCAGAATCTACTCCAACCCTATCGCACCACCAGACCACTAAGATCCAGCAGCAAAAATCACTTGCAGATCACTAAAGCCAATAACTCTGCTGGTGAATCACTGTTCTCTTGTGCCATAGCCAAATTATGGAACTCACTCCCACTCCCAATTACCTCCATACCATCATGCACCCACTCCAAAACTACTAAAAGTGCAACTAAAAACATGCTGGCTATGCCCTTGCAACTCCCACTCTAATATCATCCACCCCATCCAACGACTACCTTTCTTTCCACTCCACTAACTACCTTGATTATAGCAAGCTCAGATGCTCATAAGCCAGTAATTATTATACAGCACAAACTACTTCTTGTAATATTTGTTAATGTCTGGTATGCATTTCACAGATAAAGATTCTAGTTGTCTACTGATGTACTATGTTCATCTGTAAATATGTTGTAAGTAATTGCTATGTAAATTGTTAATTGCTATGTAATCCAATGTAAATACTGTCTATTTATTTTAACTGTGGAGCTTTTCTCCCCGGACCTCCACTGAAAATGGACCTACGTCCAGTTGGACGCTCCCGGTCAACAAATTTAAATAAATAATTTACTGGTTGCCAGAATTTTTTGGAGTAGGAGTGAGGATCATGTAGAGGTTTTTGGAAATAGTTTTTCTTGTCAAGAGTGGCCTTTTTTTAGTTAAGTTATGAAGCCCTCTGTAGGACTGAAGATCTGTTTTATGCATTAGTATATGAGTGGCTTGTGTCAGCCAGGGGGCATATTGCATTTTGACTCTTATTTTCCTGATGAGGGCCAGGGAGTTAAGTGTGTCTAGAAAGATATCATTAAATGTCAGGACAGCTTCCTCCAGGGGAGGTCATAGAGGACCGACCAGTTACTTGTAGAAAGTGAGCAGTTGAAAGCATCTGGATTAAAGTTTGAGAGCTTACAGCAGTCTTTGTATTGCTGTAATTTGTGTAGTAGGGGTAAGTGTCAAAGTATGAAAGTGAGATGGTAGTCACATAGGGTATCAAGTCATATCTCTCAACATGGAATCAAAAAAATCTGGATAAAGGCCCAAGGAAAATAGGTATAACTGGGCAAAAATCTGTATGTTGCTTTGCATACAATTTGTATACATAATTATGTAACCCCACCCACTCCAATGGGATTTTGGAATACCAACTTTTAACAGACAAATACAAAACACAAAATGAACAGAAGAAAATAGTGTTTTGTTTATAATATTTGAACTTATCAGACTTTGAATGTGTGCAAAAATAAAATTCAATTTTCTTTTACAAAAATAAATTGCTTCTACACTAATAGTAAATAACACAAACTATAACCAGAACAACACTGTTTTATTTATATTGACATCTGAACTTCATGTAGTAGTGTAGTTCTTAAAGATGCAATTATCCAAAAGAATAAAAGCTGCATTCTTTGTCGTGTGATAAAGTGTGTGATTTTAATCTTTTGGCCAGTTGCATCTTTAATAACTATGCTACTATGTGAGCTTTGTTGTTTTTGATGTGTGTTTTTCGGCTTCACAGAATAAGCAGTCATGCTTATTAACACCTGAACTTGTATAAAACTAAAATACAATTTTCTTTTATAAAAATAAAATTAAGTGCTACACATATATCTGTGGTTTGCTTTGTTTAATTTTACAATGTGTGCAATTTATAGTTTTGAGGTTTTAATCACAGAGCTTCATCTGAAAAGAATTATGCCTAGCTGGATTGACCTGTTCATTACTTTCAATGAACAACTAAACAATCAAAGAAATTAATGTTCCACACAGATTTCAGAATGTTACTCTGGGATTTTAATTTATTTGTAAGAAGAGGACATTTTAGAAGCTAAGGTAGTAAACAATGAAGTGTTAATACCGCTTTCTTTCTCATGATTTTCAACTAATGTTAAGGGAAATTTTGGACCCGTGTGAAATTCAGAGACATTATGGTGGGTTTATATTATATTCAGTATAAATTTTTATAAGTTTACATATCTTTCTAGTTCCAGAACTAGTATCTTTGAAAATTACTCAGTCATTTGTAGCACTCAACAAGTCCATCTGTGAATGTCACCACTCAGCACTGCTTATATATCATTGTGATGATACAAGCTCTTAAGGTACTAGAGTTCCGCTGCATTAGGCTGGTGTCTCTTACATTTATTTTGGACTCCAAGAACAATTGCAGCAGCACACACACACACAGAGCACAACATATCACACATACACATTACTGCTTCAGCCCTGAAATGTTTTAGTATCCACTTTTCCATGCCAGCTTGCACGGCCCTGCTTTCACAAGGTCATCAGAGCAGATGTCAGCACTACCATGAGGGGAGGGTCTCCTGCATGCTTTAAAGTCGAGAGCATCTTCAGGCAGTCCATCTTCCTAATCTAGACACCTTAGTGTTGCTCCTCTGTTTCGACTGCAAAAACAGAGAACTGAGTGACAGTAATGCTGCATTACAGGAAATCTGTTACATTTTATAATTATTGTTGCAAATATGTTTCTAATTAAAGAATCAGCATGGGTTCTATTCTGCACAGTTAAAATAGTCCACTCAATTAAAAACAATGCAGACTAACCATGTGCTCCATCTCTGTTGCAGATTTGCATCCTGTATGAATTCTATATGCCAGCAATCTCTTTCAGTTTCTCAGTTTTGGCATTTTTACCTGTGCCTTATATATATATCTGCCAACTAAAACAGATCACCTGAGAGCTATATTTACAAGGAGTGTATTATGACAGTTTAAATAATGGCCTACAATCAAGAAACTGTGCATATTAGTAGCACAAACATCAAGAATAGCCTCAGATTTGTTATATTATATAGCTCTTCCAAACTGAAAAAGAAATATAAGGCATATTTACGCATATACAAATGCTTTATAAATAAGAAAAAGAAAAAATAAAGCAGAATCATTTGAAATGCTTTTATCTAATCAGTAAGATGTTTCACTGCAGCTGATTCATTATTGCATGTGTCGTACTCTGTACTCTGATCCTAAGAAGTGATACTAAGAAACCATGAGCCGACGCTTACATTTTCTAATCTGACTGCTGGGGCTCACAGACGTGCCATGTGAATCCCACAAGACAATTAGCAGGTAGGCTTTACTCTGCAATACACTGGCAGTCATGTGGTGGTCAGAAAAATTTGATGCATTATACCAAGCTTACCTCCAAGATATCATCTAACAGTTTTAGTACAAAATGTGTATGTAGTGAAACTAATGTTACTGCATTATACTCCTTTCAAATACAGGAAAGAGGAAAACATGCAGCATTAAGAAATTATAAATGGTACGCCAATTAAAGAATGTGAATTAAATATAAGAACAGTGTGTTATAAAATTTATTAAACTCGGTATATGCAATACAGTGAGCATGGACATGCACAAATGCACACGAACGGCGCGCACACACACGCTCACTGTGTCCGAATGTGTTCGTATATATTCATATAGACATACTTCTAACTTTTGACTCATGTACCACTGTGAAATAGTTTTGGATAACACCCTGCCTATACCCTGTGATGCCTTCGTAAAACATGCAGCTTCATAGCTGGTTTACTAGTACCTTTTGCTACACTTATTCTGATGTTATAATTTATGCTATCGAATTTCAGAGAACCACTTCTATTCCATTATCTTCACCACACTTACCTGCAAACAAGAATGCGAGAGTTACTAGCAGTCACATGCCACACACACCGGAAGTCAGTCAAGTAAAGCTTAGGTGTCCTATTCCTTTACTTGGACCTCTTCATTCTTTATTGCCTCCAAAATCCACAGAGCAGACTGCAGACACTGGGTGGACGCACTAGAAAGTACAACTTTGCTACCTTCACAAAACTTGCGCTCCTTCTCAGCTTGAATGGCTGCCACCACTGTCTTAAGCAGAATGCAGAAGTAAGTTAATATATTTAAGTAAACGTAAGTTAAAGTTTATAGAAACAGTTTTACACTACAGCTCTGCTCACTATGTGGCCGTGCTGCTGCTAATGTTCAGTCAATATATGAGTCTACCACTCTGAATGTTCGTGCGTTAAAAAAAATAAATAAATAAAACGAACATTAGATGCAGTTCGACCCCTATTCTGACAGGCTGGCAGTCTCCCTCACGAAGCTGACATCATTGTGCATGCCCTGCATGTTATGACGTCAGAGACAACTTTCAAAAAAAAAAATAAAAAAAAGTGATAATTAAAGGGGCCAATCGGGAATTCATTGCACCCCATTATTTTGACCTCAGAACTGGTAAATACCAAAGAATTTGGTATGGTTGAGAGGTATGTATCAAGTATGGTGGAGGGGTTATAGAAGGAGTTAGAGTTGGAGATAAGGACCCAATCTAATGTAGAACCAGAGTTGGTGTATTTATTTAGATGAGCAGGGGCAGAGATTAGCTGAGAGAAGCCAAAGAGATTAATGGAGGTGTTAGGGTAATCAGTATCAAGGGCATTAATGGCACCCAAGATGACAGGTTCATATGAGACAGTCTGAGAGATCCAGGAGAGAAAGAACTCTAAGACAGGGATGTTGTTTCCTGGGGGGATATAGATGGAGGCAATTGCTAGTCTCTTGTGATTATTCAGTTTACAGGTGGCAATGAGAACTTCAGCTGGGTGGAAGTTTGGAAGAGTAATTGGTAGAGAGTGGAGGGAGTGCTGATTAGAGTATAGAATTGCAACCCTGGCAACTTTTTTCTCAAGTCTGTCTTGCCAGAAGACGCTATAGTCTGGGGGAAGAAATTCTGAGTCAGATATGTGAGGCTTAAGGCAGGTTTCCGAGAGGATGAGAATGTCAGGCATGTGTGGGGAGATCCAGTCATGGAATGGGGAGATTTTATTCATGATACTCTGAATGTTCAAAGATAGAATAGATAGGTCTTTGATGGAAGAGGATGGGGGCGGGGGTCTGTAAGGTAGGAATGGGAGTGAAGTTTAGGTGGTGTGAGGGGATGAGTTTAGAGAGAGGAGCTGTGGATAAGTCATGGGTTGGGATGTATATCACCGAATAGTAGATTTAAAATGAGCATTTTGAGAGAACTAAAATGGTTTTATTGGAGGTAGATTTTTGGTTTAGGTTTAAGAGGGAATGTGGTTAGTTGTAATATCTTGATTCTATACAAGGTAGTGTCAGAATGAAGTGAAGAAAAAATAAGATTATAGAGGAAGAGTACATGAAAGAGAGTTTGGTTTGGGGGTAGGTTATAATAGGTGTAGGATGTTGCTTCTGTGGAGATATTTCTCATTTAATTAACGAGTGTGACAAGATGCAATGTAATCAGTGTGGGGAGAAAGGACATATAGCAAGAAGGTGTTTGCCTGAATGTAGGTCGTTTAAAAAAGTGACACTTTTGGATAGATTATCAAACAATAAAGAAAGAAAAAGAAGGGAAGAAAACATACATCAGGAAGGACAAGTTTCTGGCAGAGATGGAGAAAGGGTGAAGAAACAACTATAGAAAATAAAATATGTAGGGAAAATGAGATGAGTGAGTGCTTGCAGGAAGAGAGGTCAGGAGAAAGGGTTGATGCTAATATTTTCTTTGAGGTTCCTTCAGTGTAAAATCTGATTCCAAGGACCAAGAATTGTTTGTATATTAATACAGGAAAAATATTCATTTGGGCAAAGAGTAAAAATAAGAAAACAAAAATATAAAGATATTTCCCCTAGACTCAAAAAGAAGGAAAATCGACAACTTTAAAGTACTTTCAGTAAACGTGAACAGTATTAATAATATAAGAAGGATTAGGTTACTGAAGGTATGCTAAATGTGATGTGGATGTTATTCTGTTAGAGGATATATGATTTCTGACAAGTGAATAAAGACTGTAAACAGAGAAATTGTGGGGAAGAAATATAATATGGAACTTAGGAAATTAACGTTGTTCTGGTATGGCTGTGTTGACTAAAAAAAACTAATACTATATGCAACGTTGTAAGGATGGGAAAATTAGCTGCTGTGGATATGAGGTGAAGAAAACATTTTTATAGAATTATAGCATTATATGCAAATATAACTAGCAAGGAAAGACAGAATATGTTTCATCAAATATTAGACTAAGTGGTAGCCAACGTAAAAATTATAATTGCAGGGGACTGTAACTGTGATTTAAGAGGAAAATGTAAATACAAATGGACAGATTAAAAAATGCAGTAAGTGATGAAATGTGGTAAATTAAATGTGTGGAACCAAGGTCAGTGGACTTGTAGGGGATACTTGAATCTGAAAAACCTGTCATAACTGTATTTATATCTGCTACCCCCAAGCCTACAAAATAATTAATTTCAGATTGTTTTGCATTATGGATGGAGGTGAAGAAAGAAAGGTAGTATATTATAATAGGAAAGGGACTAAGTATAATAAATTATAAATTATGGGATAAAACTGAAGATTTGGAAGTATTGCAGTTATGGAAGGATTATATAACCATGGAGGACTTCTATGAAAAATGTGTGTAAATGGTCTGAATGGCAGAATAAATTTTAAAAAAGTAGTATAAAAAGCATTTTTGTGGCAGGATGATGCAGGAAGGAAGAGAAATTAAGGTATGGGAAAATGTTTTGAAATGCATTAGAGATTTTAATGAATAATACAAGAGAGTTTTATGATGTAGAAAGAGATATAAATAAAAGAAATTGAGAAAAAATAAGGCACTACTGTTTAGGCAGAAATTTTTACACGGGAGTAGGGGGAGAGATCTCCAAATTTTGGCAAAATCATAAAGGAGGATATTAGTATAATAAGGAAAATGAAAAATGTAATAGAAGAGGTAAAAAGAACACAATATCAAATTATAAGTCTTATACTACAGCATGTTGAAAATATTATAAAGTGTTAAAGGATAGAAAATAAGAGTAGAAGGAAAGTAAAAAAAAAAAAAACAGAAAGTGTGAAAGGAAATTTGAAAAAAAGAAATTACTATTAGTGAATTGGATGAAGTACATAGGAAATAAATGTTGATTCATTGCCAGGCCCAGATGGTATATTATGTGGAATGTAATATAATTATTGCATCCCCAGTGTGCTCAATATCTCTGGTCATAGAACCTTTGAGTATTATAAGGGGAAACGAAGGACTTGTTTTAACTGTGGCTCTTATGAAAACTTAATGCAAACACGTCCTAAGAGAACATGTGCTAAATATGGGGAATTCGGCTATACTCTTCATAACTGAAACATTCTGTAATGCAAGAGTTCTGAGCAGTTTTAGTTTGAAAGCCCTCAAACTAAATTGTTAGAAGAGCAACAGCCTTTACCTGTTAGTGCTACATTTCCATTAAGTGTAGCAGAAATATAAAAGTTAATACAGAGTGATGTAGATAAAAAAAATTACACATACTATTAACATTACAGACGATGAAGGTTATGAATGTGACTAATCAGACATGTTCTGTATAGAATAAAGTGATATAACTGACAACACCGTCAATGCTTCTAATTCTATTTGTAAACGTTTAAAGAAAAGAAAATTAAAGTAACAAATAGTCTGCAAAACAGAAAAGGGGAAAACATAACAATATGTTTCCTTAATGATAACATTATTATTATTAAACAAGGCATTTAGTCAAATTGTAAAGATGTAAGACTATTCACATGGACATTTGCTGTCTTTTGTATGTTCTTTTGCTGACTACTAGCCAACAACAACAGGCACAGGTATCTTGGGGTTATAAAATCTTTTGATTCTTTGGCCATGATTTATGCTGATAATTGCCACAGTGTATAAATGTAATTTAACATTGTTAGCTTTATTTATTTCCAATCATGGTAGACTTCTTATATGTGATTTCACATGTCCTATCAGGCTGATTTGTTTTATTCCTGTATATGCATCTACTAATTTGAAAAATCATGAACGTGTTTCTTGCAGTAATGCCATATGTTTGTCTTTATGAATATTGTTTTAATGGATGATTTTAAACTAACTTGTTTGAAAACAAGGAAAGATTAACATGCCCTTTTATGTGATGAGTTAACATTGAACCCTAATTTAAGTCCTTATACTAGACAAGAACTGGCCACAGAAAATAACTATTTTGCATAGTACTCTGCATTCGTTTTACAAGATTAAAAAAATAAATTTTCATCAGACCATGAAGCCTTGATATTTATATCTAATAAAAAGCATGCATAAATATACATAAAGGAGTTAAAAAAAACTTAGAAAGCTTTATGGAAATTGGAAAGAGACTGATATCAGCACTGTATACTAATTAACTATATTAACTATTGCACCACTTGGAATGAATATAGAGTTTTTTTTTATTTTGGTTTATTGAAAAAGATTTCTGGACAGAAAGGAAAAACGAATATGCTAATATAGCTAAAGATTATGCACATTCCTTGCAACATAATACCATGTCCACTATTAATTCTTTAGATGGATATCTGAAGACTATCACAGAAGAGTAAAACCATTGCTATTTAAACTAAAAATGTCATTAGAGGAACAAAAGCAGAAGTATCCCTCTTTTTATTAAAACTATTAAGAAACAGACTTGTCTAATGGATTGTCTGCACTACCCTCATGGCACATATATGCAGATCCAGGAAGATATTATTTCTTTTTTAAAGTGGTATATACCCAAAATGTACCCATCCTTAAAGCAAGTAATGGTTCCTTTCATCCTTATTTAACTACATTAATACTGTCCTAGTCATACCCAAAGTCCTAGAAGAACTAAACAGTGTGTTATGGAAAGTTAATTTTGACTCCATTCCTGGACTAGATGGTATATACTTTTCTTACTATATACTTCAGTGTCATCAATTCAAAAAAAGATTTTTTTTAGAAGTGCTTATGAACAGTTAGAATTTGGTACATATAATACTTAATATTTGGGAAGTATTTAAGCTATTGGTGAAATTTGTTTAGAAAACTGCAAAATGCTCCTTGAATGGTCAACCAACATTACTGTGAAATTGTTTCATTCAGAGGTTTTTGGAATTTGTAGAAGGACTATTAAAGATGTCTTTGTATTATTATGAGGAATAATGTCTAGTAGTCAGCAAATTAATGGACTTTCACTATCACATGATGCATCAAAAGTTTTTGATACAGCAGTGCATTCTAGTGCATGGACATTCTAAATGGTTGTTCTATCCGTATCTCCATTATACCTTTCTTGCAAAGGTTTATAGAACTTCTTAGATGTTACTATTAGTTCTCAGACATTTAGGCAAGAAAATCTCAGTCAATAGGGGTGTAAATCTATGGACTCCTCTCAATGGCCTGTTATTTTGTCTTATTATGAATGCTGTATTTGAGTGTTCTAGCCAAAGTTTAAGCTCTCCAATGAATATAATATCTGAGGTACTATTAATTTCCGTGGGTCATTTTTTATGTTGATGATTTAAACATAATTTGTAACAATGAAGGAGCTTTATTGTCATTATTTCAAGCCTTGGAATGTACCTTGAATAGTGCAGGATTATTCCTTAATATTGTGAAATGTAAAGAGTTTAGAACATCTTCCATTTTTCTAAGATCTCCATTCACACAAACAACATACAATATATGATATATCATTTCCATATAACATACCTATCTAATTACAATAGTGGGTTGAGTTATTAAATATGGCCAACAGTATTGATAATAATTGGAAAGTATTTTCTTTGTCCTAACAGAAGAAAATATACCTGTTGCATTGTTATTACAATGCAATGTAGTTAATATATATCCCTTTCCTAAAGAAAGAAAAAAATCAATTACTATACTTTTTCATGAGTATGTAGACTGAGTCCCATAAAAGTGGTATAGTATATTGAAAGCCATCTGATGTTGGATTAGGTGTGTATAACCCTGTTGTGTTTCTTGCCTCATTCCATTTATATTGGGTATTATGGAAATCTCATTTAAAGATACTGATATAATAGGGAGGGTATTATGGGTACATTATAATGTTGCTTGGGATTCTGCTTTAATTAAAAAATATAAAATTGTAATACATTATACTGCTAAACAATATCATTCAAGCTGTCTTAAATGGAAAAATCTCTTTACAATTTTTTTTTTAGGATAGAAAATTGTGGAAAGACTTCATAATGAGTACTTTTAGTTTATTAGACCATGGGCTTACTCACACTACCACTGGTTTGCAAATAATTGCAGAACTTCAGCTTAGATTTACTAGAATATATGAAATATACAACTTTCTATGGTGACAGATGCTGGATAAACTAGTAGCTAAAGTTTAAGGAAATACAAAATTAAAAAACGGAGATATTGTTATTAATGACATTATAATTAATGCATGAGACATGCTGTTTATTTTGAAAGGATAAAAGCATAGGAATGCTATTATATAAAGAGTGGGGGAATATAGCTTTTAGTTTAACTGTCATCTGAAGGTTTTTTTTTTTTGTTTGTTTTTTTGATGACTGTACTTTTGTGATGTTTCTGTAATGGTCCTTTTCCATGTATAAATATAAATAAATTCCTCCTTTTTTGACAGGAACCATGGGATCTTTTACATCAGCCTGAGCTACCATCAACATGGACAGATTGCACCTCGGTTTAACATTTCAACCAAATTTATCCACATTTCAACTTCTACAACCATGCATGTCAAACTCTACTACACTCTAGTCTATCCAACCTTCCCTGTAGTTACTCACCTGTCATTCACCTGGAATTTGCTGATGCACGGTATCAAAAGTGGTTTGATGTTACAAAACAGAGGTAAGGTAAACTCGCTATTGTAAAACTCATTGCAAATCTTTTAAAATAGTGATTTAAGCTTTTCAAAATTCATGCTATTTGCAATCATTTATAAAAAAAGGAAACAAAATGCTACAGGAAGATATATATATATATATATATATATATATATATATATATATATATATATATATATATATATATATACATACATACATACACACACACACATATGCTGGTAAAGCTAATGGGCAGAACAAACCAGAAATTATTGGCCACTAGAGTAATTTATGCATTGAATGTTGCATTAATGCTGGTGGATATGGCAAAACTGATGAGAATGTAGTTCAAGCTCTAAACTATTGCAAAATTAATTGCTGTGCAGAAAAGCTGAGGAATAGAAACATGTCTAAATCATTTAAGTTAACCAATGGGGTTGGAACAATTTTATGTCTAAATCTGTATACAGATCTTTGAATGCTAATTTTAAACTGCTTTAATCTCCATTATTATTATATAAGTCTTATTTTGTGGACAGATTTAAGGCTAAGAGTTAACCTATATGGGCCTGTCCAGATGTCAGTCTATGATGGTTTGACAGCTAGGCCAACATGTAGCCTCATAATAACATATAGCAACACAAACCATCTGAGGACCACAGCAAATTTAGTGGTGCAGTGATGGACAATCTGCTAAATACAACTTTCAGAGGTGTGAAGTCCACAACCTTATGTGTGATCTTACGGCATTACCCCGCTCACATCAGAAATACAAATACAGCCACTGTGGGCAAAGCCTGTGACTGGACTACAGAAGAACAAAGAGACACATAAGGGGAAGGGGAACCAGAGGCCAGACAAATGGAGAATGTGCACACCAGAATAAATTATGCAGTAACATAGGTGTCATGCAGTGCATGAAGTCAGTAATTATCACCTGCAAATCCACAACACACACCCAAGTAAGTGTAGGTCTGGAACAAAACAAAAACCCAAACAAAGGACACCTCAGAGGCAAACATACATAAGAAAATCACAGATGTACATACCACAGACCATGCAAACTCCACACACCAGGGTCATGCAAACACTAAGGCCTTACCCCAAACACCTGCCCAACATAGGATAATAGCACTGTCCCTCTACCCCATTCCATACTGACTCTGCTGAAGTGATCACTGTCTGGCATACAAAGCAATCCAAACCCTGCCGTGAGGGGACTGTTGCACATCTGGAAATAAAGGCCCACTCGATCAACCCATAGGGGGAGCATCAACCTGGTCTGTGGTATCAGTACGGCTTGTTGGTGTGACAGGTATGTCTCGCACACCTGCCTCAATACCCCTACTGATGTGCTTCTTGTAGGAGTGCATGGGAAACACAAAATACAGTCATCTGATTTCACCTGTATCCCTGCTGGACAGGGGCTCGATGTGCTGACATTGCCTAACATGGGCTACATTCCCATCTGTGTGGGTTATAAGGGCTTCAGTGCCAATACCCTACTGATGTCATAGCAACCTAAACACAAGTGCCTATCAGTGGTTCACCACATTACTCTGTACTGCTCTGCCACTGACATACCTGGAAGTCACACAGTGCTATGTGGAATATGCTACACATATAATGGACATTTCTGCACAGTACAATGCAGTCTGTACCCACACCCATACCTCTCATCCTCTGACAGCAAGACATCTCAACAAGGTCATAAATAAAAGTGGGACAAAGGCCCAGTGATAGGCACATGTTGTAAATATTGGTCCTACAAACTGAGAAAGTTGGTAGAATAACAGGTTTTGCATTAACAGGAATTGTCTGAAGGTTATGAAATCTGAAACACTAATGCCTGTCATTAGTTTGTAACATCAGTCTTTCATTATTTGCAACTAACTTGCCATAAAAACACAAGTGTATGTAGACTGGATGAGACTTCTGGACAAACCCCTGGACCATCTGCCAAAAACTATACACTTGAGAGGTATGGACCAAGATATGACTTTTCAGGTAACAAGAATACCACACAAGCATGAGATTCCCAACCAGTATATCACCAAGTCGCTGGACTGTTTACACAGCTTCATCAGTCAACCAGCTGTAGCCACACCTCAACTGGCCTTTTTGGGCAAGAATGTCTATAGTTGGGCTCATAATATTGGCCTGTACATCATACATTTTGTATTACTCTGGTAAAGCACTGTGATGACCTGAGGATGTTTGTCACTAGGTAATGACACAATACAGTCCAGTGTCAGACTTCAAATATGTCAGAAAATGTCTGCAAAAACAAACCCCGTACACATAGCATCTTCCTATTTACTGTTGAGAGGTATGACTGTAGCACACAAAACCCCACACCAGAGTGCATCTATCTCTGGACTGGAGTCCCACTCATACTATAAAAGGTCATACTGGGCATATTCCTACACTTGGAGAATCACAGCCCATGTCAGAACCCACATCGGACTATATAACTGTATTGTGCATATGGTCTTTGCATACAGACAGCTATGTATACCTTAACTGTCTCTATACACACCCATAAGACAGGATTACCCTCAGCTAGCTGTAGATGGCCCAGATGTGATATCTGCATCTGTTGAGTGTGATACACAGACATATATATGGGAAACATAGAACAATATGTCCAGCATACACACACACACACACACACACACACACACACACACACACACACACACACACACACACACACACAGATGTGGGGAAGAGAGACAGACCATGATAGAGAGAGAGACACACAGAGTGAGTCATACACAGGGATACCCTGAGTGGCATAGAGTGGTGTCTTGCTGTGCACAGTGACATACTAGTCGTAACCAGTTGCACGTGCCAGCATGAAGGTGAGCTCCATTGTGTAATTGTACTGACGTGGGGGTTATAACATCACATCACTTGCCTTTGTGTGTGCATGTATGTTTGTGTGTCTGTACATTTAAGTATTAAGAGGCTATTACCACTTAGTACACTTCCCATTCCCTTACTTCACAAGATTTGCTGATGTCATTCACCTTAGAAGTACCATTGGACACCTGTCAGCCATGTAAGCTCTGTAGCACAAGCGATAACTGTGTAACACTATGGTATAAATAACTAGATTAGAAGGGGTTCTAATCTCAGGTCTGACAAGTGTGTGTGTGTGTGTGTGTGTGTGTGTGTGTGTGTGTGTGTGTGTGCGCGCATCTGTGAGAAACGGTTTTAGGCCATTCCCACCCAGTACACTTCCCAGTGCCCTACTTTTGCAATCCTGCCAATGTCATTCATCTTAGAAGTACCTTTGGACAGCCCCAGCCCTATAAACTCCATGGCATGTGCAGTAACTATGTAACTGTATAGTAGAGGTAACTAGATAGGCAGGGGTTCTGTTCTCAGTTCTGGCAAATGTGTGTGTGTGTGAGAAAGTGCTTTGTAAGTGTGTATGTTTGTAAGATGAAGTATTTTGAGGACCGTCTCACCCACAACACTTCCTAGTGCCCTACTTTAGCAGTCCTGTTAATGTCATTCACCTTAGAAGTACCTTTGGACAGCCCTCAACCCTATAATCTCTGTAGCATGTGTGATAACTGCGTAACACTATAGTACAAGTAACTAGATAAGTAGGTGTTCTAATCCTAGACCTGGAAAATATATGTGGGTGTGTGTGTGCTTGTTTGTAGGTGAAACAGTTTTAGGCCAATCCCAAACACTACATTTCTAGTGCCATACTTTATCAGTCCTGCTGATGTCATTCCCCTCAGAAGTATCTTTAGACAGACTTCAGCCCTATAAGCTCTGTGGCTTGTGCAATAACTATGTAACAGTATAGTACAAACAACTAGATAGGCAGGGGGGTTCTATTCTCAGTTCTGGCAAGTTTGTGTGCATGTGTGTGTGTGTGTGTGTGTGTAAGTGTGCATAAAAAAGTTTGTATGTTTGTAGGATGACATATTTTGAGGACTATCCCACCCACACACTTCCCAGAGCCCTACTTTAGCAGTCCTGCTGATGTCATTCCCCTCAGAAGTACCTTTGGACAGCCCTCAGCCCTATAAGCTCCATGGCGCATGCAATAACTATGCAACAGTATAGTAGAAATAGCTAGATAGGCAGGGGTTCTATTGTTAGTACTGGCAAATGTGTATGTGTGAGAACTGTGAAGGTGTTTGTAAGTGCGTATGTTTGTAGGGTAATGTAGTTTGATGCCCTTCCCACACAGTACATTTCCCATTGCCTGACTTTACAATGGGTCTTGATGTAATTCACCTTAGACATACCTTGGGACACTGTTAAATCCTATAAGCATCGTGGCACGTGATAACTGCGTGACACTTTAGTACACATAACTAGATAGGTAGAGGTTCTAAACTCAATACTGGAAAATGTGATATTTGTGTGTGTGCATGTGTGTATTTGGGAGAGAATCACATCCTCTGGGGATTGGGTTGTACCATTTTGAGGCATGTACCCCCCCCAGTACATTTCCCATTGCCTTACTTTACAAGGCCTGCTGATGGCATTCACCATAGATGCACCTGTATGCACCTGTCAGCCCTCTAAGTTCTGTGGCATGTGCAATAACTGCATAATACTATAGTACAAATAAATAGATAGTATTGAGATCAGAATCCCTGCCTAACAACTATAGTAGGGTGTGTGAAACATATCCCCTGTGATTGCTGTGTGTGTACGTTATATCATTTAAGGCCTGTTGACCCCCAACCCATGACATTACTAAAGAGCCTGTTAATGGCATCTGCCTCACATGCACCATG
Source organism: Protopterus annectens (assembly GCF_019279795.1). Taxonomy (NCBI): domain Eukaryota; kingdom Metazoa; phylum Chordata; order Ceratodontiformes; family Protopteridae; genus Protopterus; species Protopterus annectens. The sequence goes on from NC_056750.1 coordinate 728,536,925, forward strand.
AAACACTATACATCCCATATCAGTCATCTGTACAGATGTACATGGAATATCCACATGTTTGCAACCTATACGTGGCCTGTGTCCCTTAACAATGAGCATTCCTGTGATATCATTGCCAAATATGTTACATTTACCATAGTGACACACAGCTAGCAGCAGACATTGTAAATGACTGGCACATCATTGCTGCTACAAAGTATGTCACTCTATCACTTGGGCAGGTTTGTAGGCACAGTAGATGAGACCAATCACTATTTCTGGTGGGTTATCCCACCATCCATGAAGGCATTCATAAGATTATTTGTTGTAAGTGGTTGTGTCATGTCCCAGGCATATAATCTATGTGGAGCATGCCATGTGAATGTAGCACTACAGTACATACAAGTGAATACATAGGGTACTAATATGCCCACTGGCAACTGTGTATGTGTTTCTATATGCACAGCCCCTGTGGCTCCCTGTACTGTGTGTGATGGCTACACCATTTTGTGTGCCTCCTCCAGCCTGTGAACTTCCCTATTGCCAACATAGTTTTAGCGCATATAGAGGTTATCCACCGTACAAGCACAGTTACACAGTTTCTAACTCCAAGCCACTGTGGTGCATGCAATGGTCATATCACTGTGTATTGTACATAAATAGATGGGTTTGTCATCTACTCTGAGATGTCAACTCTATGTGCATGTCCCCATGTAGCAGTGTGTGTGTGTGTATATATATATGTATATATATATATATATATATCTATATATATATATATATATATATATATATATATATATATACACACACACACACACACACACACACGTGTGTACGCACATGCGTCAGATGGCTCTTCCATGTTAACAGCCTCTGAACCAACCATTGGCAATCCTAACAGCCCCTGCAATTGTCACCCGCTTGAATAGTAGTGGCAGATACTGCAACACTACATTACCTCTGTGCTATTTGTGTTATATATCAAGCACTATCAGTCATAAGACTGCGCAAGTAAGGGCTGTGCTCAGCCCTTCAACAGTTACCCCATGTACAGATCTATGACTCTGTGTCCACTACCATCACGACAGGCCAGACATCCATGAGTTAGCAGACACACATGCTGGTGCTTGTCAGGTTAGACTAACACAGGCTGACCTGTATCAGGAATACATACCCCACACATGTCATACACAGTACCAGGCATACCTTCATCACCTGCATTTAGGTTGAGTGGATGGGGCAGAAATATCAGGGCAACAGGTGCTGATAGGTGAATCTGTTGCAGTTCAAGTAATGGCTAAGCTTGTGAGGGATGTAGTGCCAGTACTCAAGTAACCTCCTCTGTATGTGTGATCCTGCAGTCCTACAGAACACCCAGGTGACATGCATGAAGGCTGGCTGTGTCAATGGTATTTATGCAAGGTCACACTGTCTGCCACAATTGTCCCTCACACACCGTTGTATGTAAGCATACCTAGTAAACATGTACATATATAGCTGTACCTTGGCTATGAAAAGGTCACTGTGTTTTCACTCTGCCTTACTCATCATTGCTACTGAAGACAGGCCCACAGCCTGCAGACAGACATCTGGAACACAAACAGAATAGACTACATGAGAATACAGTGAGTCAGCAGTAAAAATAGCAATAATGTATAATGGCTAACAAGGTACATACACCTCCATGTGTGCCCATAACTATTGTCAGCAAACAGCACCCTTACACAGCATTACATCACTACACTGTACTATATTCACCCTGTGCATCAGACCCATATAAGCATGTCCCTGGATCGATGGTATGGATAACAAGGTTGTGGCACAAGTAGCATCACATGCACAGGGTGTGGTGTGGGATTGACAGAGACCTAGGCTGGGCCATATGGTTGACAGTGTGTGTGTGGGTGTGTCTGGAGGGGTGGTTTTCAACTGTGTCATGCACTGGAGCTGTGCATGTCTGGTAGTGACCAGCATGTGATAGAGATTTGTGTGTGTTTGCACACAGTCAAGATATGTGGATGCCCAACACAAGGCTATGTTGAACAGCTGTGGACCATACTTGGCTTACTAACTGTGTGTGGGGACATTGTGGGTGAAGGTGGGATACCAACCAGTGGCACAGATCTAGGTCCTGACAACATCACCTGTGCCTCAATATAACCACCACCATCTTAAGAGTCCGCTAAAACACTGACATCAGGTTGTGAGGGGGAGAGACACCAACCCCATGTTCACCTGCAAGGGGAAGACAACATATGTAAATTAATAGCCCACAGTGTTATGTTTGCTGGTATACACACACTCACTCCTGGTAAAGTCTGGCACAGCTTTCCCACCTATGGGCCCTTCAGGCCAGACCTTACCATAATTCTGACTGCCACAATCCATTTCCTTAACAGCTACGGTGAGGCCCTCAACAAATGGTGATTAATCTTAATGTGCGATGGGCATATTAGCAGAATGGTAAGTGTGACCATAATAAAGGCTATTGGAGTGAGCTATACAGTGTCACCAAGTGCATATGCAAGTACTGTCAGAGCTAACTTACTGCTATACAGACCAGACACAATGACAAGGTGTAACGATATGTGATAATAACTAATGAAGGAACAGGAGAATACTCTATCACTGCAGTATCTACACAGTTCAGACCCACAGGGATTCATTTCAGACAACATTGCAGGACAGTCAGCAATACATACAGGAAACATGTAAAGTACTAGGTGCATAGCTTTATACGATGATGCCAGGCTATTGGCTCAGATGCCTTCATAAGTCTAGCCCAGACTTCTGCACATGCCCCTTCCAAGCCAGCACCTGTTTCCCCTGTCCTGCTGGGACACACGTGGGATCCCAGGGGTGTCTTTTCCATTTCCTATCCAGTTGTCCATCATCTTCTTCAAGAGGGATATACATGTACTGTGCTAGACATGGGGAGGGAGTTTATTATACAGTGTATTGTGAGGGACACTACACTATCCCACCAACTCGTACTATACATGTAATAGACCAGGTGAGGGCCTTGCATGCATGTTGAGTGAGTGGGGTTTGTCTTACGGCCATGCAGAAAATCCATCAAAGCTGGTTTGGAAAGGGCCTTGTATGCCCGACACAGGTCACCTATGATCAGTCTGTATGGGACTGAGTACATGGACAGGGCTTTTAGCCTATCTGTATAATATAGGTGTTGCAGACCCTGGAATTGCCTAGTGAGGAACCTTGGTGGTCTCTACAACTGCTGCATTTGCTTGGCAAGGTACATGCCACAGGAGCCATTGTACTTGGTAATGCAGCTGATAAGGGTGGAGTACAGGGATGCTGTGGCCCCCAGGTTCCTGGATGACATGCCCATATTTGTGAGGTTGGTCATGTAAACAGCTTTCCATAAAATGGTACCCACATGGTGGGAACCTGTCAGGTTGCTACCAACCTTGGTGCACAGGTCACCTCACACCTGATTGCATGCTCAGTACATTGTTAATACTGTCATAATTAGTGTGGATGACATCTACCACAACAGAGAAAATGATGCATCTCCTGTCATTCAGTCTGAGGCAATGCCTCTTGCACCAGTCATTAATTTGGTAAGGGCCTCTTGGAGGGTGCTCACAGCAGTAGGGGAATGTAAGACAGTGGTCATCTTACAGTCACTACAAACCTGGTCAGCCACAGACCACTGGTTATGTCTTGTACATCTGAAATGTATCTCTTAAACATTAGAGGAAACTAGACCAGTCCTTGGGGTACAGTCTACTACCAGAGCTGGCATCCACTTTGACCAATTGGATACTATCATTGAGTCAGCTCATCTGGTAACATACAGGTTGCCTAGCTGTGTAGGCTTATGTATCATGGCCACCTGAGGATTATTGAGAGAGATTTGGGCTAAGTGAAGGTAGGCAGTGTTCACCATTTTCCCCTCAATCTTGCATTTGTTGACAGCTTCAGAAATGTCGACCAGGTTTAACAGGCCTGATCTCCCATTGACAATACCACACTGTGTGGGCTCAGACATTTTGAGGTTGCTGATTTCCCTGTTTATAAGGTCCTTGATATTGCCTTCCATGCCTCTGCAGATCAGGCTAGTTAGGCTGATGTGCATATGATTGGCTGGGTCAGTGGACTGCTCCACCTTTGTGTATAGGGTTGACAGTGGCTGTCCTCTGTGCAAATAGTATGACACTTGTGACACTTGTGCTCAGACTTTTGTTGACTACAGTGTGTAATGGAGCTGAGAGCTCAAGCCTGAGTTCATGTAGGATGCAGCCAGGGATAGTCTCAGGCTTTTTGAGAGGGCATAATGGACCTGCTTTCTGATGAGGGGAAGGGGATGGGTGCCGTGCATGTCCATGTGTACCAATGGGGGGGGGGCAGGGGGTGATGTTTACACTTCACCTATCTGTAGCAGGTTGGTGGTATCTATGCCGTATGTGTATGTTGTGTTACGGGCCACCACTACAGAACAGATTTGGGTGTTGCCTCTGGGATTGCAGACATATGTGTGGAATGCCTAGTGATTGGCCTCGGTGGATGTGTCCAATTTGCACTCAAATATAGCTTTAGGGTAATTCACCTGTGACCATATTTGCTTGTTCAGACCAAGGTGACATTGCTTCCAATTAGGCACCTGCTCCTTCTTAGCCCTGTCTAGCAATTATTTCTACCTATTACGGTATTTGTGTATTACTGCTGTCCACCACAGCAGTTTACCCTACCTTGACGGAGATGATGTCAGGTATTGCTGAGTCCATGCAGCTATGTAGGTGCTCACATAATATTGTGGTGTGGGCTTGGAAACTACTTCTAGGTGCAACTGATGGGACAGTGGGTGTAAAGCTACTTCTACCTGCCCTGAGGAGATTTATAGTCATTTTTGTAGAGTTTATTTTTTTTACCCTGATTTGGGGGGGGGGGTAGAGGAGATGTTGACCTCAACAGTGATGGCTATGTTGTCCGTTCTTACCAGGGGGGGGAATGACACTGTTGGAGTGCTACAGTGGCTACTCATGTTGGTTAGGACCAGGTACAGGATATTTCCACCTGTAGTCGGAGTGTTGACAAGCTGACCCAATGCATTGCCATTGACAAAGGTGAAGTATCTCAGTGCATTCAGGTTCAGGTAGACTAGGTCATGCACACTTTGGTTGGGTAGTTAGTCACCCAGGAGAAGGGTAAATGGTTGTATCTTGACAGATTCAAGCAAGTCCAGATAGGTGTAGTGGGTGTCCAGAGTCATATTTGGAGGTCTGTAGCTAGCTATGATTTGAGTAGGTGTTTTGTCAACAGTTAACTGCACTTGGGATGTCTCCTGTGTGTCATACTGTTTGGCCAGCCTGGAGGTGTGTATGTGTATGGTAATGTTTCAAACTCCACCTCTTGTGGCTTTGCAGCCCTCCATTTGGGGTCTAAAGATATTGTGGGATGAATAACCTGGCAAGGTTAGTGTGCCCTCCTCAGCTGCAAACCAGGTGTCAGTAACTGCACATATGTCAGCATCCTTCAGGACAAGGTACACTTGCAGTGATATGAGTTTCATGCTCAGACCTCTAGCTCCTGTTAGAGTACTACATTTGCACAAAGGCACACATCAATGGGAAAAGGCCGGAAAATAGTGACACTTTATAAATCTAGCTGTGACACACTTAATTGCTAGCAAATACAGTTTTGCATTCACAGGAGTAGGCTGCAGGATATGACATCTGACATGCTCTTATGTTATGAGATCAGTCTTTACTGGGTTGCCAGTGATTTGCCAGACAATACACAACTATATGAGGCATTGACTACAAATATAAGGCAAACATGTTGTCAGTCTGCAACACAGCTGAAAGGTATGAACTCAATATATAACATAGTTGTACACACTTCTGTGCCAGTTGTATACTATACACATACCCTATATATGTCTCTTACATTTGTAAGACAAGCGTATGTATCATGGTAGCATTCACAGGTGACGTGAATATTTACAACATCCCAGGTAGCTTGCCTAGCTGTGTCAGTCAGTACTGGACAACAGACACTCCAGTAGTAGTCATACATGAGCTTACCTTTGCTGGGGTGACTCAGGGGCCAGAGCTGTGGTCTGTGTCACTGCAGACAGGGCCAGCAAAAATGGCCATAGGTGCCGGACACCAACATGTGGGTCCAGCAGGTCTTGTTGTGACCTAGTGTTTAACTTCCTATTTCACATTATTGCATCCCCCCTTCTAACATTCCATTACATGCTTAATTGATTGACATACCTGTTATAGTGCTGAAGTGTTTCCTCAGAATAATGCTAATGTTTAGGTTTGTGTAGTCGCAGTCTGTCTCTGTGTATACAGGTTCAGATCTGTTTTACATAGGCAGCAAGCCTGCCTTTAGTAGGCAATGCTCATGAGCAGGTGTTGCCTGTGCATCAGTTGGTGTCTCCCACTTGCTACTTGCATCCAGAGCAGTTGTGTCGTCTTTCCATTAGCCAATGCCATAGCAACACTGTTATAATTAAGTCCTTCATGTGGGCCTTGCCTTTGAGGAGGACATTATAGAGGTGTGGGGGCTACAGCTTCACATAAGGTAGGTGGAAATATCTCTCAGAACAAGAAACGTGGAGACAGTCCAACAAAATGAGGGACAAGGTTCCAGAATTGGGTACAGATTGTAAGTATTGCTGTTATACACAGAAGACTGCTAGATTAATAAGGTTTGTCTGGACATGCATTTTCTGTGTGAACTTGACATCTGACAAGGATATGTCTCTGACATACCTCTCAACTGTCCAGATGTCCAAAGAATGACCAGAGGATTGCCTATTATGTTTGTTCTGTCCCTCAGCCAATTTCTGTATTTGAGAAATCAGTAGGATAAAATGAGAAGTGAAGTCAGTACATTTTGACATCCATTTGTGTCTCAGACATCATATCCTTGTTTTCCCGATTTTCTGAACTAGAATAGTCCAGTCTTCAGATTTTGCTGATCTCTGGGCTTTGTCTTGGTTCCTGTGCTATCCATACCCTTATTTGGATAAGAGGAAGCTTCTTTGTTCACCAGTGGGAGTGGGGAGCACTGAGCAACCTATTTGTCCCTAGAGAATAGGTTCCAGCCCAGCAACTTGTAGTTTATTGGCCATTTTGGGTGAATTCCTGGTCTTTTCAACCCCCTGCTATAAAGCCCGCTCTTGCACGCTTTAGCTCATAGAGCAGCATCGGGCAGCACCGGTTAATCAAGTTTAAACTATTTCTGGCTCCGTAAAGTCTGCTCTTCAATTTTTCCCTTAGAACTGTTCTACTTGCAATCTATACAGCCTATACTCTATCTGAAAAGCTCAGCACTTGCTCCTAAAGCATTTATTTATACAAGTAAAGCACTCTTAAACAAAAGAAAGTACTTCATTCACCTAAATTCCCTTGAGTACCCATTTCCCTATAGGTCCTTTCTGACTCAGTTACACAGCAATCTTTTTCACTATTTCTAGTATGTCGAAGGGTCAGTTGCTAGCGTCCTCTCCTGTTCAGCTGGTGAATCTGGGAATCTTGAGGCAATGTTACAATTGCCTCATGTACACAGACAACCCTCTCCTCCTCCCAACAAATACAAATATATGCGAGAGATGCAACTATATAGCCAAACTGGAGGCTGAGCTCTCTCAATTCAGTACTGGCAAGACCAGTCAGGAGGAGAAGGTAACCACGCACACCACAAACCCAGTCTTACATAGAACTATCACAACTGCAAACCAAACACACAAAAACATACTTAGAGGCGCTGATTAAAAATCTACCAAAACAGAGGCCTCCAAAGCAGACACCCAAGCAACCGCCCCCTCAAGACATAGCACATGCAACACATAGTTCACAAAGTCAGTGTGCTAAACAGTCACAGCCTTTAAGGCCAAACAACATGCCAGACACACTTGTAATAGGTGACTCCATAGTCAGACACACTGACGTACCGCTCACCAGACTGAACAAGGAGAGGGTCACAGTAAGCTGCCTGTCGGGAGCTAGAATCCGCCACATAACACAAGCACTCAGGTCACTCCACAGCAAGTACAAATATGACTCAGTCATTGTACATGCCGATGTGAACGACCTGAGATGTACCTCCCTGGACTACATGAAGAGAGACCTAGAGGAGCTCTCTGATTATGAAGCCCAGGCCGGTATGACCCTGACCCTGAGCAGCATCTTACCCTCACCAAGAATGATGCCACAGTACAAAGACAAAATGATCAGTTTTAACAATTGGCTTAATTACTGGTGTCATTCTAAGGGGATCCAATGTCTGTCTGCTTGGGATGACATGCTTGACAAGCCATGCTACTTTGCAAGGGATGGCTTGCACCTGTCATCCCTGGGCTTCCGGATATTGGCCAAGGCTCCTGCCACCCCCCATAGTGCCTTTTTTAGGCAAGGTTCAAAGGACAAACCTACCTCCCTAGAAAATACAAGTGGAAAAAAAACTAAGGGTAATGCTGCTCAGTGCCAGAAGTCTAAACCTCAAGATGCACGCCCTCAAAGCCCTCCTCAGTATGGAGAACATTGATGTCTGTGCAGTGACTGAAACCTGGTTCATGGCTCCTGAGAGCACACCAGCACTATCAGGTTTTACCTCATATCATGCTTTCTGGCCCCAAAACTTGGACCGAACCACAAAAGGAGGGGGGAGTATCCATATTCATCAAAGATACCCACACCTCCAGGTTAGTGGCAACGCACGAAGCATCGGAGACCATCCAGGTGCAACTAACCATAGGCAAAACAGCCTTACAGTTTTGTAGCATGCTACAGACCACCCTCTCAAACTCAGGAACCCCACACAGCCTTCCTGAAGACACTGGAGAGTATGAATGTCTCTCCAAATACCATCATATTGGGAGACTTCAACCACCCAAACATAGACTGGGAACATTACTCAAGCCCCAACACCCTAGCCCAAAGGTTCCTAGAATTCACAAACTCAAATGCAATGGAACAACTGGTCACCATTCCCACAAGAGGAGACAATATACTAGACCTGATCATCACAAACATGGGGACAAAATGCTCCACACCGGAAGTATATCCCTCTTTGGTAAGATCAGACCATAAATTAATCTCACTGGAAATCTACATCCCGCCCCCACCCCCTGCACAAAAGACCACAGTGAAGAACTTCTCAAAAGCCAACTTCACACTTCTTAAGACTGAAGTGGTATCCTTCAAGGCCCCTGGGCCAGTGGAAACCACTGCTGAATCCTTTGCAAATGCCTTCTACGGGCACCTTCAAGAATGCATGGATCATGCAATCCCAAATAAAACCAAGACCCATTCCCCCAAAGGCAGGCGCCCGGTCTGGTGGACCCCAGCCATAAACAAACTCTACAACAGGAGGAGGAAGCTACTACATGACAGAGCAAAATCCCTAAAAGGGAAGGCATCTCTGATCAGTACTAGCAAAAAACTACGATCACTCATAAAATCATCCAAGGCCAACTTTGAGAGAAAAATCGCAAAAGACACAAAAGACAATCAAAAGGCCTTCTTTAGCTATGTTAGAAACCTGGGTGGAAACTCCCAGATATGCTCAGAGTTAGTCCAAAATGACACAAAATACACTGAACCCACTGACATTGCCAACATTCTGGCAGACAGGTTCAGTGCAAATTTCTCCAACCCCTCCCCCCCCAAAAGGAGAAAACTCAGCAGAGTGTAGCCTCCCTAACATCTCAGATGCCCAAGTGAGAGCCGCCCTCTCTAAAGCTAAAAACACAGCATCAATGGGACCGGACGGTGTCCCGGGCTGTGTGCTACATGAACTCCAAGAGGAACTAAACCCAGACATAAGGCTGCTGTTTAATCTTAGCCTTACTACAGGATACATACCCAAAGAGTGGCGTACGGCGACAGTGGTACCACTTCACAAAGGCGGTGCTTCTACGGACCCTGGAAATTACCGCCCCATAAGCTTGACGAGCCTGGTCTGCAAAGCTATGGAGAGGATCATTATGGAACTCATAAACAAAGACATTGGGGACCTACAGACATTGGATCCTACCCAATTTGGCTTTGTCAAAGGCAGATCCTGCCTTTTGAACTTGATCGACTTTTTTGAAACAGTCACTAAGGCCATTGATGAGGGTAAGGCAGTTTACACAGCCTACCTTGACCTTGCAAAAGCCTTTGACACAATACCCCACTCAGGCATAGACAAACTCACCAGCTTAAATGTAAACCCATATGTCACAAGATGGGTTGCAAACTGGCTCAAGGACAGAACCCACAGGGTCAGAGTTGCTGGAGCTATGTCAGACTCTAAGCCAGTCACAAGCGGTGTCCCACAGGGCTCAGTCCTGGGACCCCTCTTGTTCGGCATTTATTTTTCCGAGGTACAGGCAAACATAGGAGGATTGTGGCTGACAAAGTTCGCAGATGACTGCAAACTGGGGGCCATAATTGATACTCCAGTGGTCACAAACATCCTTCAGAGAGGCCTCATAGAAATGGATAATTGGTGCCAGAGCCATGGCCTTAAGCTGAACACCAAAAAATGTATAGTCATACCCTTTGGGAAAAACAAGGTACCCACAAATTACCACATAGGTGGTAATCCATTAAGTACGGAAGAGGTAATCAGGGATCTTGGGACCCAGGTTGACAGTAACCTCTCATTTGACACTCACATTGCCAAAGTGGTTAGGAAGACCTTCTATATTGCCCACCTTACCATGAAGGGTTTCACATCTAGATCAAAAGAGGTCATTGTGCCCCTGTACTCTTCTCTTATCAGGCCAATGATGGAGTACAATGCCCCATTTGGGATGCATCTTACCCGACACCTGCAGCAGTTTGAAAGACCTCAAAAGTTCCTCACCAAGAGAATAAAGGGTCTTAAACATATGTCATATGCTGCCCGACTGAAAAAACTCCAGCTCTATTCAGTCACATACCGCCTACTCAGAGGTGATCTGTGCCTGACGTACAAGGCCATGTCCAATCCGGAATTAATGGACATGCTCCACCTCAGTAAATCCAAATCCACCAGAGCCATGAGAGCAAGAGACTTAAACCTCAACACAGAAATAAATAGGATGTGCTGGAGGGACAGATTCATAACCCAGAGGCTCCCTACACTCTGGAACAGAATCCCAATCCATGTTAGGCAGAGCCCCTCACTAACTCTATTCAAGAGAAATCTTGATGAGTGGATGGGAGATAGTAGGTTTACCCCGGGGGTCATCTCTGTGTCACTACTAGACAGAGGGACAGTAAACTAAACCCTAAAAGGGTGTAGTATTTTCATCCTAAGGGGTGGTGAAAGCCACACACACTCTGGCTAGGCTTATAAATGCCTCAGGGCAGATAGCCTAGTACGAACCTATGAACCTATATCCTTCATGGGATGTTATGCTATGACAAACCTTGTAACACTAGCAACTGTTTCAGCTTGTAACATCATTATGTGGGATATGTCCCTCTTTTCAGCCCCCTGTCACCCAGGTAAGTCAGGCTTTGTCCAGATGTCTTGCAGTAAGAGGTTTGGAGGTATGGTATGTCATGATTTAGTGACTTAACTCCTGCTATCATCCGAGGGACATACCAGACTCCTGGAAGTGGCATGCAGCAGTGGCCATGAATATGGCCCAACACTCCATAGATGTGTGTACAGTTGAGAGTTATGTATGTCTGGCTATTGTTAACAGACTGTCAAGATTGTATAGCAGTGTAGTTTGTAAATGTTTGTTGGGCTGTGCATGGAGAGTGGCAGATGTGGGTGTCACATAGATCCTTTTCTATCTGACTGTGCTTGCTGCTATAGTTGTTGGTGTTCTGTCAGGTGAATATGTTTGTAGGGGCAGACTGAGAAATGTCCTGTAACACTTCAGGATTCCCAGTAGACAGAGTTGGGGCAGTAATATTTTAATGTAGTGTGTGACAGTCAGGATATGTTTGTTCAAATGGTCGTTATACTCTAGAGTTCAGTTGGGGTACTGGTATGTTGCTGTGACTGTGGTGCAAATGGATGTGTGTGGAGAATTTCTCACCAATGTCTGCTTTTACCTACAGTTACATCCCTGTAGTGCATGATATATTTGCAAATGCATGAATTCCACAGAGCTGATTTGGGGTAGTGTCATGTTGATTCAACTGTAGTTCAGAATGTGCTGGGTGAAATGGTTGGCAACTCTCAGTATTTTTTCCCTTCTGTTACATGACTCCAGTCATACCTCTCCACTATCCAGATGTCTATACACTGTCCAGATGCGTGGCTCATATGTTTGGTCTGCTCCCCATAACAGTTGTGGGCTTCTGACAAATCACTGGGATGATGTGAGAAAAGACATAAGTAAATGATGACAATCATTTCTGTTTCAGACCGGAGATCTATCAGAAAATATATGGTAAAACAAATTGTGCTACTCTAGCAGACTTCTATGCTACACCCATATTTCAAATATGTCACTATTGTTTGCCCTTTAAAACTCCAGTTTGCTAGCCTTTTTGCAGATGTCTTGCAGTAAGAGGTTGTATATATATATATATATATATATATATATATATATATATATATGTATGGGTCTACTCTACTTTACATGATAGAACATTCAAATGTTTGACTTTCATATGGCCAAGAACATATGATCAAACATGTTAAAAAATAAACTAAACATTTCTAGCAGGGGGGCAAGCCCCCCTGCACCCTTCACATGGGAGGCTGCACCCCCCACTATTTAAATATACGAACTCCGATATCGCATTACATTGCGAAAAAGGTAAATCTTCCCATTCTTAGCTGTATAGAGATCTCCATTCAGACCGTTCGAACTTTTAAAAGTTCGATCATATGGTCTCAGCCATATGAAAGTCTAACTTTTAAAGTTATATATATATATATATATATATATATATATATATATATGTATAGATAAGAGTACTACAGATATATATTTTTCCCTTATGTTAAATGACTGTAGTGCATATGTTTGTAAAAGCATTACAAATTCCTACAGCTCAGATGGAGTAGAGGTACATTGCTGTGATTGTACTGCAGCAACCGCTGTGACTGATGTGAAAAATTTGGAATTTACCGTCTCTCACCCCACAGGGAGGATGTTGGCAACTGACATTTGTAGAATAGTTTGTGGATAGATTGATTAATTTCACTGTACATGAAAGCAAGATGTAGAGCTATGTATGTGGCAATGATTTTTTTTGCAGGACAGATGCCCTTTTCTTTTTTTTTTAAGGTGAGAGTGGGATGTTGGGGAAGGGCTGTAGGTGGGTTTGGGGAGGTATGTTGGGTAGGATAAGTTGCATATGCAGACAGACAAGACAGGAGGCGGGGCGGTATATATGACACATGAGGGGGGTAAACACCTTTGATGGGGAGGGTGGTTGGGAATCTGATTCCCATGACCTCTCCCCCAAATGGCTACAGTGGGACTGAGGTTCCTACCTATGGGCAGTTACCCCTGCATCTTCACGGCCCCAAAGGTGGCTGCACTGGGGGCTGGACTCGTACATGTCAGGGTTACATATCTGGCACAGAATGGTACCCTACACTGCTATGCAAGTGTGCTCCTGGCTCACTTCACCTGGTTTCCTGTGTCCAGGGTCATTGGCAGCAGTGACCACTAGCCGTAACAGCATGAAACTTGAGAGGCATGTGTGGAGTAGAGTGCATGTTGTATGCACCTATCCTGCTGTCATTTGCAGGCATGGGGTTGGAGAGTGGAACAGTTGTACATGGTGTATTAATATACTCTTCATACAGCTGCTACTACCAGCGTTTCTTAACCTGTGAAACCTGTGGAGAAAATATCTGTTAACACTACCTGACTGTTTCTACATTTATGCCTAATTCCTTGTGTGTAAATATGCACACATCTTACTACCACTTCCCGGATTTGAACCATGTCTGGTTGTGTAAAATTAACAACGAAGCTATGTCTCATCACACTGATCTACTGGAAACTGCTGTTTCTTGGTTTACTGGTTTCTGCCAAATACTATCTTGGTTAGACAGTCTGACCTTGTAATCCTGAGATGCATGCATGACAGATAGTATACTGTGCATTAATCCTTTGAAATGATAAAATCTAGTAAGCAAAAGTTAACACATGGCAATGCTGCATGGGACACATTGTGATACATTACACATTACTTTTCCAGGTTCAGAGCTTAGTGCAGTATATATTTCATAATTCATTTATATCTTGTTTTACAGCTCCATAATCTACAGTTTTACTTAACAGCTGGTTCTCAGAACAGCTTCAGTTAATGCATGTTGTCAAAGCCATATTTGTTGTGGAGAACTTGTATAGATTCTATTTCTACAACAACATACCAAAGTAAACACAACAGTTTGTGGTATGCATCTTTATTACAGTGACATGGCACAGTGCTTTAGTACTACATACCCTGTAGATCAGGCAAACTTTATTCAGTTAACACAGTAACAGTATACCTACTGGCAGTAAACAATGTAGTCCTGCTTAGTTATTTGTACTATATACTGCAAGATAGATTTGTACTCACCAACCTGTTGGCACATCCTTAACAGTCTGTTGGCATGGGCTTCAATGTTGCTAGCCCTCTCTGCTGCAGCTGAAGGGGAGAAAAACAAACATTATGCATACCTGTCTGTCACGTACTCAGATTAGACTTTGGTACAAATTACTTGACATTAATACTTACACACTACTGGAGCATTCTATGCCCGTGCATGTTGGACCCACTGGGCCAAGAACACCACCTTCCTCTGCTTTAAGTTGGCATAATGATGCTGTACCTGCTCACCAGTTTGGGGGATTCCAGTAGCACTGGTGAGATCATGTGCGAGACAGTACCAGGCCTCTGCTTTGTATTGTGAGCCCTGGTACTGGCCCTGCAGCAGTCTGTCATCATGGTTTTCTACAAGGAGTCCAGCCATGACCCTGGACTCCTGAAGGCCCCAGCACTGTGCCCAAAAGCATGCTCCTTCACCAACACCTGACATAGTACCTGCACAGATCATCTACAACAGGTTCTGGCTCTATTCTCACCTGCACAGTTTAAATAAGGCTATATTCCTGCCCTTTCCTGTCATTGGACCATTTTGAAAATGCTAAGCTCAGTTAAGTGGTGCGCAAATTGGCTAAGATGAGTTGAACAGTGCTTAAAGGGGAAAATGCTGAGCACTGCTTAACAGTGCACAAATCCACTTAGATGAGCTAACTGCTGCTTAGAATTTACTTCTAAGCAATGCTTAAACTGGCTAAGCATAGCTGAGCACTGCGTAGCATGGCTCAGTTTTCATTTTAAAAAATATAAGGATTGTAGATTAATTCATCATTACTAACATACTATTAAGTGTATATGGTTTCTTTACATGACATCACCCTATGTGCTTTCATTACATAACCTTGGGGTGTGACTGTACTGTATGGGATGCTTGTGTATACATGGGTGATTTCACATGTTATATGCACTCACATTTCCATTTTGGACCAGCTATACTACCCTGCTTGACAAATATCACTTACTACATAAGTTAACATAAAAAGTTAATTTTAACAGTACTTTCTCATATAAAAATAAAAGTGCCTGTCTTGGTACATGAAACGTGAACCACCTGCATGCAAAGCCAGGGCTCTAACCACTACGCAATATCGTCTTTACGATTTTAGCCATACATTTTTATTTAGCTGCTATGCGATGTTTACATGCATCAATACTCCTTGTAAGTCACAGTAAGGACAATTGTAAGGGGACAAATAAGGACAGATTTTAAATATTGCACTTACAAACTTAGAAAGTTGAAAGCATAATAGGTTTTGCATTCACATGACTTTTCTGAAGTATGTGGAGTCTTCAACCTAAATGTTTATCATGTTTTAATGGCTCTATCCTTTGCTATTTGTCAGGTAGGGACAGATATTGGGGGAACACACCACAAATATGAGGCAGCATACCTCTCAACTGTACAGATTTTTATAGAAAATCCAGAGTTTTGCCTCATATTTCTGGTTAATTTCTCATATGATTGTGGTTTTCTAGCAAATCATTGGCATATCACTCAGGGTTTAAGTCAGAAAATAATGACAGACATTTCAGTTTGAGATTTTACACCCTTCTGCAAAACCTGTTATTCTATCAACTTTCCAAGTTTGTAAGAGCAATATTTAAAGGTACCCCTATTTTTGGGCCTTTGTCCCCCATTATATATTGGCTTTGTCCAGATTTCCTGCTCTAAGAGGTTGAGAGGTATGTGAGGCAGATGTGGAAAAATTGCAAAAACCTGTACATTTGAGGGCTATGGCCGTACAGCACTTTACCTGTCACACACCCTCTGCATTGCTTCCTATCTACATAGCTGCTTTCAGTGTCAGCAGACACTGAAAGCACTTGGAAAGTGCTGTACAGCATTTTACCCCTACATTTATCTAATGATCTATCTATGGAGATCTATCTATGCCTCCGAGTGGCAACTCACAGATATGCAATGAACTAGTGCAAAATAGCACAAAATATACTGAACCTACTGATACTGCCAACATTCTGGCAAATAGATTCAGTGCAAATTTTACCCCCCTCTCACCTGCAAAAGGGCTCACAACAATACCGGAAAAGTGTAGTGTCCCAAAAATGACAGATGCACAGGTGAAAACAGCCCTTTCAAAAGCCAAAAACACAGCGTCAATTGGACCAGATGGTGTCCCAGGCTACGTCTTGCATGAACTACAGAACAAACTAACCCCCCCACCTAAACACGCTGTTCAACCTCAGCCTCTCCATAGGTTACATGCCCATAGAATGGTGCACAGCAACGGTTATTCCCCTCCACAAAGGAGGGGCCACAACTGACCCTGGTAACTTTCGCCACATAAGCCTGACTAGCCTGGTCTGCAAGGCTATGGAGTGCATCATCATGGAACTCATTAACAAAGACATTGGGAACCTCCAAACACTTGACCTGACCCAGTTTGGCTTTGTTAAGAGCAGATCATGCCTACTAAACCTGGATGACTTCTTCAAGACAGTCACCAAGGCCATAGACAAGGGAAAGATGGTTCACACAGCCTACCTTTACCTCGCCAAGGCTTTTGACACCATTCCCCACTCAGGTATTACAGAAAAACTCACCAGCCTGAACATAAACCCTTACGTGATGAGATGGGTTGCCAACTGGCTTACAGACAGAACTCACACAGTAAGAATAGCAGGCTCCAGGTCTGACTCTAAACCAGTCACAAGTGGTGTCCCGCAAGTCTCGGTCCTGGGACCCCTACTGTTCAGCTTATACTTCTCAGAAGTACAAGAGGACTATGGCTAACCAAGTTCGCAGATTACTGCAAACTGGGATCCATAATTCACTCTCCGGCTGACATGGACATCCTCCAAAAGGGCCTTGCTGAGACAAACACCTGGTGTCAAAGTCATGGCCTCAAGCTAAATGCCAAAAAATGCATAGTCATCCCATTTGGGAAAAACAAAACACCCACGAATTACCACATAGGTGACAGCCCCCTTAATACAGAAGAGGTAAGAGATCTGGGGACCCAGGTAGATAGTAATCTCTCCTTTGACAATCATATTGCCAAAGTAGTTAGGAAATCCTTCTATGTGGCTCATCTAATTACTAAAGGGTTCGCATCTAGAAATAAAGAGATTATGGTAACCTTCTACTCATCACTCAGACCCATAATAGAGTACAATGCCCCATTTGGGATGTACCTCACAAGACACTTCCAACAGCTGGAAAGACCACAAAAGTACCTCACCAAGAGGACTACTGGCCTCAAACATATGTCCTATGCAGCCCAACTGAAAAAACTCTGGCTGAACTTAGTGTTATATCGCTTACTCAAAGGTGATCTCTGCCTGACTTACAAAGCCATGTCCAACTCAGAATTGATGGACATGCTCCACCTAAAGAAATCCAAGTCACTGCGAGCCACACACTCTAGTGATTTAAACCTCGCCACAGCAATAAATAGAACATGCTGGAGGGATAGATTCCTGTCACAGAGACTCCCCATGCTTTGGAACAAAATTCCAAATTACATCAGGCAGAGCATCTCACTAACACTCTTCAAGAGAAACATTGACGAGTGGATGGGTAACAGAAAATACACCCCAGGGATCACTTAATTGGCTCTGCTTGACAGAGGATCAGTTAATTAATCAATGGAACGGCAAAAGCCAACACTCTGGCTAGGCTTATAAATGCCCTTGGGCAGATAGCATAGTACCTACCTATGAACTTATTTCAGTGTCCACGGACACAGTTTTACTATTTTATTTGCTTTCAGTGTCCACGGACACTGAAATGCATTTACAAAGTGCTGTAGGGCACTTTGAGATTGCAGGAGACATGTTAGATGTGTGGGCACTACTCAAACATGCTCCCAGCACTCAGTAGTGTTTGTGTCCACTTAGCCTTATCAGTAGCACACCTTCATGAACATGCAAGGCTCACTGCTGTTAATGCTGTGTGAAAATGGACATGTTCACTCCATGCAGGAACAGCACTATTCCTGAATGGAGTTTATTGAATCTTGGGGACTGTGTTTACTGTAACTAATACAATTCAGTTTAAGACCTAGAATATAAAGAATACTACCACTATAGAATAGTTTGTGCTGAAGGGTTTGCCATTTTTACTTCTTTTATAACCCCTGAGGTTCTAGAGATATGAACATTTGTTTGAGATGTGAGGATATAATTATATTCTGCAAAAAGCTTAGAAAAATTCCTAAGCCTCTTGGAGTGAATGAGTTACTATATTTATTTTAATATTCTAGATTTTTGGTAAGTGTTATTTTGCTAGGGAGCCTTTACACATTTGTTAGGGACAAATAAGTCTCACAAGCCTGATATACAAAGCCATGAAAAGACTTATGGAATTAATCAATCAGGAAATAGGGAACCTCCAAACACTGGACCTATTTTAATTTGGATTTGTCAAAGGCAGATTATGCTTACTCAGCCTGGTGAAAGTTTTGAAAAGGTCATCGAAGCAGTGGATGGAGGCAAAATGAAACAAACTGCATATCTCGACCTGGCCAAAGTTTTTGACAGAATTTGTCATTCGGACATAATAGAAAAGCTAAATAAACCCCATGTCACCCACTGGATTGTCAACTGACTCTCAGATAGGAAGCAAATAATCAAACTAGGGGAAGTTACCTCCACAGAGATACTATTCCCCAGTGGTGTCCTTACGGTTCTGTGCTGGGAACTCTCCTGTTTTACATCTATTTTTCTGAAGTAAAATTCAACACCAAAGGGCTCTGGCTGACTTAAGTATTCAGATGACTGCAAGCAAAGAGTAGCCATTGAATTTTACCAAATCACTTAGCTATCCTGCAGGAAGGTTTGTCAAAACTAAATAACTGAACCCAATATCATGGACTAATATTAAATGTCAAACAATGCAATATTGCATCCTTTGGAAAGTCATATACCTCAGGGACCTACCATATTGACAATATGCCCCTAAGAGTTGACCCAGTTGTTTAGGATTTGGGAATTTATGTGGAAAGCAACTTAACTTTGACCAGCACATATCTATTGTAAGAACGTCCTTCTATATTGCACAGCTTATAAACAAAGATATTGCATCTTGATCTAGGGATATCATTGTACCCTTTTTATTGTTTAAGAAATTCATTCTATATTGCTCAGCTTATAAACAAATATATTATGTATAGATATGGATGTGATTGCACTTCTTTACTCAGCCATTATGTCAGTCATCGAATATAATGTCATCTTTGACAAGTATCTGTCCAGGCACATGCAGCAAATGGAATGCCCTGAGAGATTCCTTACTAAAAGGATACAAGGCCTAAACAACATGTCCTATGTGGACTGACTCAAAGCACTGTCACTATACTCGGTATCCTACAGACTGCTAAGAACTGTTTCTGTCACACAAGACATCCTCAGACAAATTACAGATGAATTTATTTCATGTCAGGAAGTCAGATTCATCAGAAATACTTATTCTTGGGAATCTAAACCTCTTCTGCAACATCAACAGAATGCTTTGGAGGGACAGATATATCCCACAGAGGGTACTGCTGCTGATGAACAGACCTCAGTCCACAAACAATTTTCATCCCTGTCCACTTTAAAGTGCAATTTAGATCTATGAAAAGGAAACAGAAAATTTACCCCAGGACTGTCACCCTGTACTACTAGTGGACAGAGGCAACTCCTAAATGCTTTTCTCCATGCATGGTCCCCTCAGGTCATCTATGGGTATGATCCTAGTTATTTTCATTGGAGTAATATATAATTATTGACCATGAGACAGGCAAGGCTAATTTATAACCAAATGGTATAGGCTATTTTGAGCACAAAAAGGAAAACTGGCAAGGCTTAAAATGGCCCACAAGGGCAGCTATCCTAGTACTAAGCTATGAACCTGTGAACATTTAAGCAGCTTGAAGTGCATTCCATAATGAAAGTGACCTTTTCCATGCTGGTTATTGAGAGAATGAGTGCTCCTTACATGCTGGTTAAAGCCATAAGTGATGCTTTGCTATGGCTGTTCAGGTGGTGTTAATCAAAAAAACCTGTAGGTGATGGATTTATTTTACAAAGATTAAAGAGTAATTTATTATACTTAAAACCATGGTTAAACCAGAAGACAAGCCTTAAAGCAACTCTTTAATGTTAATGTAACTTTATTTCACACTTTCGTCAATAGCAATAGACTTCTTCAGAAATAAATTACACAAAAAATACATAAGCTTAAATACTTTAAATAAAATCATGTTAACCAATCACAATAAAAATAGAATTAAAAACACTTCCAATGTTAATTGCCCCCTTTAACTTCTAAACTCCTATAAACAACCTATGATCCTTCAGAACACATTTAATATTTATGGTGTCATTTAAACCTGGTGGTTTGTCTGTCTCTAATCTTACTTGTCATTCAGTTTCTCTTTGTTCCACCTGATTTTTTATAATTTCCTTCCCTTAAATCATAAGGTATGTGTTCTACCACTGCAAAGAGAAACTTCTTATAATTACTAAACATAATAGTATGTTTATAAACGGCATTATTTTCATTCTTTGTTTTAATATCATAAAGATGTTCTTTTATCCTGGTGGTCAACTTCCTAGTGCCCATTCCTATATAGTAACTAGGACAGCTTAAACACAAATGTATACTATTCAATTAGTCTGTCAAGTGTATCTTCTAGATATTTTTATAGTGTACTGTAAATGTTCTAACATTACGTAGGGCCCTTCGTATATAAACCTAGAAGTAGTACAACTATTGCACTTAAAAGTGCCCTTGTTTTTGCTGGTATGTGGAACGTCTTCTTTAGTGTGGTCATGTTGTAACATTTGTTCAATGTTATCATTCTTATAAAACCAAGAAAGTAATAACACCAGTCAAGCCCAACAGTTTCCAGTCAATGGGTTTGACTGGTGTTATTACTTTCTTGGTGTTGTTGGAGTGTCATGGATTCATTAGACGAGTTGCCTTCTATGTTTTCCCCTGTTAGAAGAGATGAGGTTCACAAATTACAATCGGAGGTCGCTATTATTAAAGGAGAGTTAACGTGACTTATTGAAGTGATGAGCCAGACTGATAAGTGGAACGAAGTTTCAAATGTGCTCCTGACGTCATCACGGAGTGTTGGTAGCATCGGAGGCATTCCTAACGGTCAACGCAATGGAGATGTAATGGTTACCGATGGAAGCGGACCCTCTTATAGGATTCTTACCGAACCAAATGCTGATTCGGAGGACTGAGTGAGAACTTCGGTTCTTCTGGGCAAAAATTCAGTGGACGGCTTTCTTGTATCAGGAGCGAAACTGAAATGAACTGTACCTAAAAAGACTTATTCTGTAGTTGCAGGTTAGTACAGTTCAGGTGCTGCCACCAAACAGTTTATTATTAACTCTGAGCCTTGTAAACAAGGTGTAGAACTTCAAGATTTGGATGCATTTTTGAAAGTAAAATATAGTTTATCTTCCCTTAATGAAGCACGGCATGGTAACAATAAAGAAGGGAGCAGCACAGACTTTAAAACTTTGAGAGACCTTATACATGAGTTTGGTAACAAGCTGGGGACAATCAAGGCCTTACAGCTTGATAACATGTACTTACAGAAATGTATAGAATTTAAATTAGTACCGATGGGTTTGTGTTTCTTCAAGCAACGCATAGGTGTGGAAATGACTGAAAATGAAATTAATGAATGTAACAAAATGTTTTATGGTTTTGGGACACGCTTTATGGAGTTCATCATTACTTGTAATAACAGGAAATCGTGTAGAGTAATGAAGGAAGTAGATGAATTGAATGAAAAAATTATTAATGATTTGTTGTTTTCACAGTTGGAAACTTTGTATGTTAAATAATTTGATGATGTAGAGAAAAGTAGCACAACGATTTTTGATAGAAAATGTAAGAAATTGCAGAGGGATATGGAACAATACAGATTGGGGGTAGCTTATAAATGGAATATAAGTGACAAATATAAAGGGAAGGACCGAGGCTTGGAAAGTAAGAGCGAAAGCTATCGAAGGCAGAATGAAGGCGGGAACAATCACCAACAATATTTTTTAGGGAAACAGGAAAGGAAGAAGGATTACAAGGGGGATTATCAGAAACACAATTACCAATGGGAATACGACAATCAGAGAAGGAGGGAACTACCATATCAAGGGGGGTGGATAGCAAACCAACAGCAAAGACAAACATGGAACAAGAGATAGTGCAGTCCCATAGGGTTCAATATACTCTCGGGGACTTTAGTATATTCAATTATACATCATACCCATTAGAGAAGGAACATTTTTTGTTATTTGCCAAAGGTGTGAAGTTTGTACCTAATCATGGATTTGACATAGATGATAATATTGTTGAATTTAAAAAAATTTTGAGGAAATTAAATCTTGAATTATTTTTTCACAGTGATAATAAGTATGAAACTAAAAGTGACTTAAGAAAAGTCAGTTCACCCCCCCATGTACAATACCCTTGTAGCATATGAGAAGGTGGTAAAAGATGAATTGTACAGATATTATGAAACAACAAAAAAGAAAAAATACAAATACAATTTAAGTAGAAAAGAACAAATTATTTTTAAGGAAATATGTTGTAATCATAATATATGGATTAAGACCCTCGGTAAAGCTGGGGGAATTGTGTTATACGATGCAAATGAGTACACAGAAAATTTATCAAATTCTAGTTAATTCCGAGAATTATAAAACCTCCTCTATAAACCAAATAAATATTGCCCATAGGAGAATTGATTTATACCTAGAGGAATATTTATTGGATAATAGAATAGATAAAGAAATGTATCAATATTTGAAAGTAGAACATCCAGTTTTGGCTACTATAGTGGGGATACCTAAGATCCATAAAAAATGAAGGATCCCCCATTTTATCCAATTATTTCTGGGAGTAAAAGTAAGACCTTACCTTTTGGAAAGGCAATAGACAGATGGTTAAAAACATTTATAGTAAGGTCCCACACATTGTCAAAGATTCATGGGAATTTTGAGTAGGATGAAACCCCACTTATAGAATGACAGTGTCATATTTTTAACAATTGATGTGGTCGACCTGTTTTCTTGTATGCCTAGAGAAGATGGAACAATTAGATTTATCAATGGTATACAAAGATACACACAATTGGATTGGGAGAGAGTTTATTGGAAGAATTCATGGGTATTGTGCTGCATAATAATTATATATATTATGATGGTGAACATTACAGACAGACACGAGGTGTAGCTATGGGGGCCGCATGTGCCCCTATGTTTGCCAACCTTGTTCTGTTAGATTGGGAAGATGAATATATGTTCACCAATCACTGGTACCAGTTCATTAGTTGTTACATCAGGTTTTTGGATGATATCTTTATTTTGTGGACTGGTACCATGGATGAAATAGTACCATTTATAGAATATCTTAACAATTCCAGCCCATATCTAAAATTTACCCATAAATGTAATAGTAGAGGTATATCATATCTTGATACATACATTTATTACCAAGAGTGAAGGTTTTAGGTCAAAAATATACAGAAAGGAGACCTTCAGCAACACATATTTGGAATTCTCCAGTAATCATCCATGGAACCAAAAGAAAAGCATAATTAAGGGGCAATGTATTAGAGCAGACCGGATGACCTCGGACCATTTGGAGATGGTTAAAGAAATTGACCATATAGGAAATAGGTTTAGAGATAGGGAGTACCCCCAATGAACTTATCAGTGATGTTACAGGGTATGTTAAAAGAGAATGGGGGAAAAAGTATAAACCCCTATTAGGTGTAGATGTGGAGATGGTTGATGAGACTAACAACAACAATGATAACAACAAGAAATATAACAGAGCCTGTATTTTGGGGTTTAACCCTTATGTAAAGGAGGTCAAAAGCATCATACATAAAAAATGGGATATTTTGAGGTGTGATGAGGGGGTGCATAATAAATTGGGAACAGAACCCCTTTTTGTACACAAAACTGGAAAGAATTTAAAAAGGAAAATTCAAAATAGTGATACAACCACTGCAGTTACAAGCAAATGTGGACACTGTAATCAGTGTTGTGTCATATATGAGGAGAACATCTGTACTATAGACAATATTAATAAAACAGTAGTTAAGTTTAAAAAGGGCAATTGCCAGACTCAGTTTGTGATTTATTTAGCTGTCTGTACAAATTGTCCATGTTTCTACATAGGAAAAACTGAGAGAAGGTTAAGAAATCGAATATATGACCATCTTTATTGTATCAGAAAACAAGATACCAATAATGCCCTATATAGACACATTAGGAATAGTGAGACTTGTAATACCTTCCAGTTTGCAATTTTAGAGTGTGTAAAGATTAATCCAAGAGGATGTGATATGAAAGGTATATTGGGGGAAAGAGAAGTGAAGTGGCAAATATTAAACGCAGCCACCTACCCCGGGATAAATGATTGTATTGCCACTAAGCCCTTGTTAAAGGCTTAGAAAGGGTAAGATAAAAGCAACATCAAATTCTGTACAGGTATTGTTACTATTTTAGTATAATTATTGAGTTACAAGTTCCCCACAGTGTGTGTGTTTATTGAAAGACACAATTAAATTGTGTTTTTAACATTTTCAATTTTATTCCCATTTTTATAACACAATATTTTATCATGGATTTTTTATGAGTTTTTATTATGTATAAACTGTAATATAACTGTTCAGTCATGTTATTATGTCCTTTATGACTTTTTGTGGCTGTTGTTTTTAGGAGACTATATGATTAGGATGAACTATTTAGTATCCATGAAATTAATATTCATGAGCTCCAATTGGTGAGCTACAGGATTAGATAATTTGAATTAATTAGTATTATTTAAAGGCAGTTAGAGAATTGGTGTTCTGATGAAGTCTATGGAGGATAGATGAAAGCGCTTAACCAGATGTACCAATAAAAGACCGTTTTAGTAATTTTTGTATCATTCCTTAGAACCGGACACTTTTTTCACCAGTTATATCATATTCATTGACTGAAAAATTCTTCTTATAAACAAAACAGGCTGTTTACAACTAGGATGTCAGATAGGTCTCTATTCCCTTCCATAATCTTGCAGTTGTTAGATATAATGTTTCTGATATCGGTATTATCTGTAGACTTTTCTATGGCATATCTAGTTGTTTTCCTCTGTAGAAATTCAGTTGTCGTCCAGCTGAAACCCTTTAAATAAGATGGGTTCAAATTGTTCATATCTCTTGGAAATAATTTCCTGAGCATTTTTATTTAACATATCTACTCTATAGCCCCATTTCTTTAAACAAGGCAGTAATGAAGGTTACCTCTTCCAAAAAGTCATTGTCTTCATTTGTCATCCTTATAAACTGGCCTCTAGGTATGTTGTTTTTTATATAGTTAGGATGATTACTTCTGTAGTGAAGATAACTGTTGGAAAAGGTAGTCATTTGATGGATTTTACTTATAAATTTATTTATTCTAGTCAGATAAAAATTAAAAAGAACAGGCTGCATCTCTGTTTTGTAACTCATCATTATATTCATTATATGTATGACTGTTTACTACAACTATTCACTAATTTGCTCTCTGATCATATTTTAATGGTTGGTTTCTAATAATAGCTGTACACAATAATGTAATTTTTATCTTCCTGTACTAAATCTGTTTCCAGACTGTATGTGCGTCAAGCTCTCTATGTACTTTGATTTGCTGTTATACGAAATGTAACCATGACATCGATGCAGTTGTCAAAGGTTATACTCTTCACTTCCCAAGTACAAAACATGGGATTTGAGCCTTACCTCAGGTCAATGCCATTATGGAGTTTGCTTGCTCTCTTGGTAGGGTGCTTCCTACTTCACAGAAACATGCTGGGCGTCCCCTCTTCAAACCTTACCAAAAATTGGATGGAATTGTGGGTAGCAGCGCTGGCAGAATATGTTGCCTGTTGAGAAGACTTGTTTAGATCCCTCATTTTACTCATCATCAGTGATACTGAGTAGCAGCATGTAGTATACACAGCACAGATCATACAGTGTCAGGGATAGCCAAATGGTACACAAATTGGCTGTAGGTGATTTGGTAAAGTTGATAAATGCTGCCCCCCCAAAAAAAAAAAGGTCAGTGTATTTGTTCTGTCTATTAAGGGAAGATTCACATTATAATTCCTATTTTTTCTATTTTTCTCATGGGCATGAACTGCTAATCTAGTGGCCAGTTTCCTTAAGTTGAAGTAAGACATTCTCTATATTAGACTTGTCATACCCCCTAGAGAGAAACATTTGAGAAATAAACCTAATTTCTTTCATAAAATGTAATTCACTGTTACAAAATCTTCTCAACTGTAACAATTTCACCATAAGGTAATGACAACAGTGAGGGGGGAAGGGGTTGACAGCTCGTACCATGCAAAAACTCGCCTCTATCTTCAAACTTTCTATGTATGGAAGTTCAAACTTCTCCATTGTCACCCCCCTTTAGTTTTACATCCAAATATACAATATTATTCATCCAATTTGCTTCATCAAAAGAGAGGCCAAATCTATTTTTCTCTAGATCTCTAATAAAATCAGTGATCTGATGTTGGCCACCTTCACCAACAAAAATCAAATATCAATATAATGGAAACAATACATTACAAAATTATTAAAAAACTTACGGTTGTAAATATATTCAATTTCAAACAGTTCCATTAATAAATTAGCATAGATGGGGACAAATTGTGCCCTCATGACTGTACCCTGCAGCTGATGATAAAGGACATTATTAAATTCAAAAAAAATATTAGTTAAACTAAATTGCAACAACTCCATAACAAAACTAATAGTTGGACTTTCCCACAAAAAATATTGCAGAGCTTGAATCCCATATAAATGTATAGTATCCATTAAAAGGATCTTCATGTCTATAGTTAACTAGTACATGTTAGTTGTCTACTTTAAATCCTTAAGTTTTGACAGGAAATCAGGGGTGCCCCTGATATATGATGGTAACTTAATAAAAAGGGATGAAGAAACTCATGAAGTAACAAACCAATATTGTGCAAATAATATGTACAAGCTGAGACTATTGGTTGACTTGGGGGATTAAGACTTTTGTGAATTTTTGGCAAAGAATAAAATGTGGCCAGGATGCATCCTTTAACTGCAAATCTTTTTTCAACATCTTCCTTAGAAAAATATCCTGATCTATGTCCCTTACACAGTAATAATTCAAATTGTTTCATTAACTCTACCTATACATCTAAAGAAACTTCTTCATATACAATCCTATCATTTAAGTGCTCCATGCACATTTTTAAACCTCTTCATTCATTTTTTAATTAAATTATAACAAATTAAATGTTTATTACTCATGAATTCCCTTTATTTTGTTCCACAGTAAAGTTAAACATAGCTGAAAAATGCTGGACTCCATTATTAAAAGGAAGCATAAAAGAACAGCAGTACTTAATATCTGTTTTAAATAAGCAGTACGTATATTTACTTCATATTCACTCCCACCTCAGACACACATGAATAAAAACTCATCACAACTATCATCATTAACACAATTAAAATCACTGGAGGCATCAAACAAATTTTTACTATCCTTAAAAAATGTAATAAATACAATTTATGTACCAAATGAAATATTTCACATTTCAAAATATATAAGCAATTAAAGTAGTGGAACAGCCTTCAACCCCAGGTTAAATATTGCTATTTATTCATTACTTAAAGAAAAACAGTAAATTTAATAATCAAATTAATATTAGTGTCCTCACCAGTAGATCAAGAAAAAAAATAATTTAAACAGTCACTGGCATTTGCTTCATTTGCAGTTTGGTTAGAAGGGTCTCTCTCTGTGTTGGCTGGATAACTGGGTTCATTATCGCCTCTCCCCTTCTTGCTATCATTAGAAAGGTTGGTTTACCATGACTTTGTACTTTCCCAAATCTTTGTTGATATGTTGTACTGAACTGAAGGTAGAGGGGGAAAAGCCAGTTCATCTCCTTCCCATTCACTAGAAAAGCTAGTCCCTTCTAAAGATGCAAAGGAAACCCCATCGGGCTTCCTATGAGTGCTGCCACATCCTGTTTGGCCACCTGTCATGTGTTTCTATCTATCCACATGAAGGACTATAGCATTGTTATAATCATGGAAATCTCTTTTTAATTTGTTTTTCTTTAATCCAATTCTCTCTTAAAATTCTTTAATTTATCATTAGTATCCATCAAAACATTTTCTAAATGAAATGCACTGGAATATATGGTTAATTCAGAACATAAATAATGAATTTCTTCTTTCATTTTACAGGGTTTAAGAGAATCCCTCTCCACTAGTATTGTTGACCCATTCCAAGGAGAATCTGTGAGATGCAGCTATCCACTTTTCCTGAAATTTCTTATCTTCCTCACTTGACAAATCAAAAGGTTTAGTGTAGCTTTTAAAAGCTCTCAGCCCCTGGTTGTTAGTCCTTCAGGTCATAACAGTCAATGTAACCAGAGGCATCAGATTTAATTATCTATTAATTAATTATTTAATTTGATAATTATTTTCTTCATATATAGTTGCTTATCTTCGTAAGTTTATAATCCTTGAAGGCTACACAGCAAAGGTGCTGGAGTTTAAAGGGTGTAAAATGACACAATGTTATCTTCATTTTAACCTGATCAAACATATTTAAGGAAGGTTTGGGGTGCCCCCTACTCATCAGCATGCTCTGAAGTATGGCACACTCAGTCTGGAATGTATGATAATCAACTACTGATATAGACCAAACCACAAACCAAGAAAGTACAAAAGGATCCAAATGCAGCAAGGTATTCAAAAGTAATCCACTGGCCACAGGACAACGCGAAAGTTGAATACCTTGCTGCATTTGGATCCATGTATGATCATCAGATACAATTCACGCTAGTCTAATACACTATCCCTTTGCTAGGTACTGTTTTTAGTGAATAGGGTGCCAAATGTCAAAATGTAGTAGAGAAGAATGGGTGAGCTGTCGGTATAAAGTAGAGTCAAACTTTTTGTCACTCATAGGTTCATAGGTAGGTAGGTACTAGGCTATCGGCCCTGGGGCTTATACAAGCCCAGCCAAAAAGGTACCTTGGCTTTTGCCACCCAAGAAAATTATTTTCCTGTGCCACTGTCGAGCAGAGCCACAGAGGTGATCCCCGGGGTGAATTTCCTATTTCCCATCCAATCAAGATTTTTCTTGAAGAGTGCTAATGAGGAAGCTTTGTTTGATATAGATAGGTAGTTTATTCCAGAGTATGGGAAGTCTCTGGGACAGGAATCTATCCCTCCGTCATGTTCTGTGTATTGTGATGACAAGGTTTAGGTCCCTAGAGCATGTAGCTCAGAGGGATTGGGATTTCTTTAAGTGGAGCATGCCCAACAGCTCTGGGTTTGACATAGCTTTGTATGTTTGGCAGAGATCACCTTTGAGTAGGCGATATGCGACGGAATAAAGCTGGAGTTTTTTGAGACGGTCTGCGTAGGGCATCTGTTTGAGGCCAGTAATCCTCTTTGTGAGGTATTTCTGCGGCCTTTCCAGTTGTTGTAGATGTCTTGTGAGGTACATACCAAAAGGGGCATTGTACTCTATAATGGGTCTAATGAGTGATAAGTAGAGGGGGACAATGACCTCTTTTTCTGGATGAGAAACCTTTTGTGATGAGGTGTGCCACACAGAAGGATTTCCTGACTACTGTGGTGATGTGATTATCAAAGGAAACTACTGCCCACCTGTGTCCCAAGGTCTCTTATCACACTTTCGGTGTTAAGTATACTACCGCCTATGTTATAGTTCATGGGTACAGAGTTTTTACCAAAGGGGATGACAATGCACTTTTTGGCATCGAGCTTGAGGCCATGGCTTTGGCACCAGGCATCTGTCTCAGTGAGGCCCTTTTGTAGGATAATCTTTGCTCTGGATAATGCTTTGTTCTTAATGATAGAAACCTCTAAATAATTAATCTTTTCAACTGCATATTCATGGTGAATTTACGAAAATATGTTGTGGAGTGCAAGTACTGAATAAATTCATCCAATTTATCCTTGCTGTCTGTCCAGAAAAAAATAATGTCATCAAAGGAGCATCCATACAAAGACCAACTATTTTTAAAATCAGATTTAAATACAAAATTTTCCCAGTGGGCTTAAACAATATTTGGAAATACAGGAGCACAAGGTGCCCCATCACAACACCATTGGTTTTTAGGAAAAGCTAGTTCTCACAGGTAATATAGCTGATTTTGAGGACCACTTCCACTAGTGTCCTAAGGGTAAGAATCTTGGTGTGGTCTAATTATTCATATTACTCAGAAATGTGCCTCTGGACATACAGGTTTTTTTTTACATTAAATCATTTAATTCTAATTGCCTGAATTAAACATGTAGGATCATTAAACTCAATTACAGAAATGCTGCCATACTAGCCTCTATATTAAGATAGCATAAATGAGATATGTGCCAAACCAATTTGCCCAGGACTCTCTTTAGGAGGATTAGAATAGGTGAAATGGGAGTGGTGTGAGTATGTATAGTGATAAGTCTTTAGGTTAGTTAGGCTGTTGATGGGGATGGATTAATTGATGGCGATTTAGAGGAAGTGAGGTAGAGTTAGGGTGGGGCTTAGCTGTTATATTATTGTACTAGGGGAAGAAGTTTAACATTTTGGCATGAGTTTGTGACCCACCCTCCATCCCTTTCTTTTGTGGTAATTTATCTGGTTGGATTAGGTGGTGGATATTGGGTGGAGAAGAGGGACAGGATCGTCCTCCTCTTTTCCCCTCTGGGCGATTTCTTTGAGTGAGCTGCTGGATGCTGCTTGATAGGAATAAGTGAGTTGAGTATGGACACTACTTATTTGGAAAGGGTGAACAGGCATGCTTTCAGATAGCTGATTTGGACAGGTTGAGCAGGTACGCTGCCCTGATGGATGATTTGGACAGGGTGAGTGGATACACTGCCCTGATGGATGCCAGAAAGAATGTGATGCCTTCAGTTAATTTGTTACATTTATCTGAATAAAGTTATCAGTTTTTTTAATTAATAAGGTTGTCAAATGTCTTTTGGTGTCAGTGTGAATTATTGAAAGGCAGCCGGGACAAAAAGCATTATAACTCTGAATTGAATTTCCTCAAATTGTAACTTCATTCTCCTTTAGTTAAGATAAGTGTTAATCAAGAGTGCAACCAATGACAGAAAAGCAGCCATACTAACTTGCATTTTGGTAGGGGACTCAAAATGTTATAGTTGTGAAGTAGAAAGCTAGAGAGTTACTTGCTTCAGTTTGGATAAGTCAGGTTTTTAGAAAGCAGAAATTTTCCACACACCCTTTTCCCAAGCAGAAGAAAAGCAGATACACCAACCTTACTTACAAGTTATACTAATCTATATCTTTCTGAGAGATCAAGATCTAGCTATGAATTGGATAACTTCTGTGCATCATTCTCCTCTTCTCTAGATAAAATAATCATTATTCATGATTTATGATGCAACCCTTGCACAAATAACATTTTTTCTTTCACTTGGTCAAGAAAAAAAAGATCAGTGGGACAAAGTTAAGGTACATTTCTATAGGTACTTTATATAATTATTTTACTGACTATAAAACTTAGTCATGTACATCAAATTGGGTTTTTTATATGATCCTCGAATAAATAGCAGGCATGATGAGAAATGATGAAATGTGAAATGGTATTCCAGATTTGGAACACTAGCAAAGAAACCATGCAAATACATGAACATTTCATTAGTTATAATGGATTTCAAAACTAAAGTTTTGCATTTACCGGTGTGTATTTATTTAAAAAGATATAAAATAGCTCATCACCTGCTTATTTTAAAGTTAAGGATAATTTTAAATTCATCATTGTGACGTAATTCATGTGTCCTCATAAATGCATATATATGTGTTTGTGTAACTGAGTACATGCATACCTTCATGAGTGGGTATGTGTATACCTGGTCCTCACCATGACCAAGTACCATATACGTGTACATCTTTCTCTCTCTCTCTATTATATATATATATATATATCTATATCTATATATATATATATATATATATATATATATATATATAGCGTTTATATCATACTTTTGAAAGATGAAAATAGCAAATGCTATTTCACTGAACCTAAAATATCTAATCCACATAATATCGAACATTCAGAACAGCAAATTCTTTTCTTGGGAAAAAATTTGCTATTCCGAAACACATACACACAACACAAGCACACCTAAAAAACATCATTCCACACACATACACTTATAATCCTACAACTAACCCTACACTAAACTGTACATACAATACTATCTATCCACTTACCTAAACCCAAACCCTAACCCTAAGGTCTATCACTATCGCACACTCACCTAAACAGTGCCCTAACCCTAACTCACTTTACCCGCTCCTAACACTAATTCACCTAACCCGCCTCTAACCTGCACCCTAACCCTAACAACCACACAATCGCACACTTACCTGAACCCGACCTTTAACTGTCCACCGCAGTGCTGAAAATAGCGAAGCCACAGAACCGGCCAACCGAATTCTTTCCCTAGGAAAGAATTTGGTGTTCTGCAGCTTCGCTATTTTTAGTGTTCACTGAAAACGGGTTGATATTAGAACATTCGAAGTTTTAAAACTTTGATGTTCTGATATAGACCATATATATATATATATATAAAAAATATATGTGTATATATATATATATATATATATATATATATATATATATATATATATATTTTTTTTTTTTTTAGTATATTGGATATGAAGATTTTATGAATGTACACATTCAGAGGAACATCCGCAATGTTTCTGTGGTTCACTGAAACAAACACAAAATCTCAAGTCCTTTAGCTTACAAATATCATCTCTTTTCTGGAACAAACTATTGTAATTCCCTTCTCGGATTGCATTCCTGCCATTAGTCTTTATCTTTCACTCAGGAGTAAAATAAGTACATGGTTATGGGAAAAATCTATGTCTCCATTGCATTACTAATACTAAAAGGGAAAATTGCTTTTCTGCAACAGAGTGCTAAAAATGTTTGTGTTTCAAGGCTGTCAAATGGGTCTGTCTTGTTTGAGCAAGCGCATGATTGCAGCTTGAAAATGCACATTTGTTTATGAGAGTATGTGGGTGCCCATGTGTTGGCATTCCCGTGTATACATGTATTTCATATGTGTTTAAGTATAAACACGCAAGTGTTAAAACAAACAGAAACATTAATTTCACAGACTATATGAAGACATTATGTTAAATTGCGTGTGGTCAGGCTTTATGATAAACAGAAATTAGCTACGTTTGGTAAGTGCATTCGGCCACTGAAAACTGATGTGCCCTTCCCCCTGTGGCAGATCATTGCCTTAAGCAGATTATTCAGTTCAAGAGGATCAGCAACATACAGAGATTACAAGAGCAGTCCCCCAGGAAATTACTTGCATTCTTTACCTTTCTAATGCTATTTAACTGATTTGTTTGAAATGACAATATCTTTTCGACATACAAAGTCCAGAGTCCAGCTCTATTGCTTATTGAGTAATGTCAATTACTCTTACAAAAATATTACATTTGCATATTTTAGTGAGCTGTGTAGAATTTATGACCATTTTATTTCTTACAACTTAGCCTTTAATAATGTATTAAGAAAAGGCAACAGGAATTTGTACGCTGACATTATACAAGAGTAGTAGACAGTTTCTATGTTATTTATAATGACAACTGCATCTGCATTTAATGGAGCTTTTAAATAAAGCTTGCGATGGTCCAGTGAAAAAATGGTGGCATATAATTTTCAGACCCTTTCCCTTAGCACTGTGGAGTGCATAAATCCTTCTTTTAAATGAGTTTATCTACAGCACACTGGAAAGGAAAGAAAAAACAGCAACACTTTATCCTTACAAATCCTAATCCATGATCAATAATAGGCTTTCACTCCTTTGTATCAAGCAATTCTTCTGATCCACTTGCTGGGCAATAATATCTCTGGATAGGATACTTTAGCATGCTAAGACACTAGGGTCTGTTTCTCTCCCAGGGGTTGGGATAGGCAGTACTGGGACCGCACTAAGTCGGTTTCATTTCTTATCTTCGTTCAGCAGCCATAGAATCTGAGCATATACTTTGAATACTGGCAGATCTGTACTGCCCTTTGAAATGAATTATTATGTCTGCCCTTCATTCTCTGTTTCATTCATCCTAAAATCATTACTTTTTATACAGACTCTAAATTTTAATCCCTACTACGGTTTGATAGAATGAGTATAATAAATTTCTCAGAGATGACTGGTTTGTCATTTTTCCTGTATTGTGCCATTTCTACAGCTGTCTGTAGCCAGTATAGAATCCTGATTTCACACATTTTAAGCCTTCTGGTCTTCTGCTGATTATGGTACAATCACTCACCAGTTACACATCATTATGAAAAAATGCTCAGTTTAATTTCTTCCAACATGAATAGCAGAAGTTAACTTATATTTATGAGGTGTTCGCCTGTGCAGTATACATCAGAAGACTGCATAGACATCTGCGATACCATTATCTCTGAATTTCTTTAGGAAAATATTGCAATACAGGAATTTACAGAACTAATTCAGTAGCTTGGAAAAAGTACTTTGTTTTATAATGGTTGCATAGCTGTAATTTTTCAGCCAATGAGATATAATAGTGAGTTCTTCACCAGCTGCAAACTGTAGTTTGTATTTTTTATCAGCTTGTACAATGCAATCTTTGTGTTAAACAAAAATGATCGAGCAAGGCCTTTACATTAAAGTGCATTATGTGATGTTGCATTTTTTGCTGTGAGACTTACAATTCTGGGCAAATGTAAATGTTTGAAAAACCAGTGCCATTATAAATAATACACAGTAAAACATTAAAAAGATGTTATAGAAATAATTTTAATCAGTGATACTGCAGACCCTTTCCTTTATGGTTTACATATGATGCAATGTGATTGACAGACAAGCTAAGGTCTGTAAAACGTCAGCTCATCTATGATGCTTGAGATAAAATTCATCTAGCATGAGCTGCCTGAACAAAACAAAAAAGAAAAACACAAGGAACATAATTTTGATCACTGTGTTTCTTACTAAGCCATTTCTGATGCGACTTCTTAGCATCCCCTGGAAATGATTTCCTTATTTTGGTTGATTTTTCCCATCTTAGAGTTGGGGCAACCATGAGATTGGGGTGGGGGTGGCAGGCTTGCCACCCACATCAATGGGAGTTTCAGGTATTATTATTCAGTACGTGCGAAGCTTTGCAATGAGCAACACAAACATTGCATATGATACTTGAGGATGTGCAGTTACGTGACTCAGAGTAGAACCTGAAAAACCTTAGTACTACCAACTTCAAGTTGTTCATAGAATTAACTCAGACAGTGCTAAGAAATATGGTAAAATCTTTACAGGCTAGTACAATGTAATAATGCTGGCATTTTAACAGAAGTGGTAAGCAAATGGTCCAGCATGAGAGTGCATTATTCTGAGATGAGTGCATATAAAAGCTTGTACTATCAGGTACAGTCATTAACTGTGTAGATTGTTACGGATATTTATAAAGGTACCACCTTTAACATTCCTATAAGAAAAGTGAAGTCCGGGTCTGAACTGTCTGCAAACAGCTACAGTTAACTGAGTATGTGTCTAACTGTTTGAGCCAATCTTCATTTTCCCCTGGAGAGCACTGTGCTCTGGCTGTAAGCAGCCCCCCCCCCACCACCACCACCACCACCACCACCACACACATCTTCCACTTTCTCTTATTCCCTTCTGTTAGCAAATAGTATCCATAACTGATCAATACTGTGTGTTTGTTTATTTAAACTATACCACAGTAGCCTACTGATACAAGGTTATCCTGGTTTTCCACCTGAGAAATTAAGACAAGACTTACAGTTTCAGAGCAGTCCTTGGTCAATTGTGATTGTTCTTAACACGTACTTTTCTTGCTTTGGCTCATTAGCAGCAGTACAAAGAACTGCCTGCTCACACCCTTGTTCTCCCCTCCCCTTCCCAGTTTATTACCTTAAGACAATCCCAGAGTTAATAAATATTACCTGTGGCAGGCACCATTTGTAACACTACAATCCACTCTGCTACAGGCCCCATGAAGGCTCAGTGTCTCTCCAGTAAGTGTTTTAAAACTGTAAATGCCTATTTATGTTTAATTGTATTAGACATTTTACAACTGTATATGTTTATGTTGACTTGTGTTAGACATCTAATATGTTTTATGCTTTATTATTGATGTTACTATGGCATGCACCAAGTTGTTACTAGTATAATAGTATGTATGGTCTATTTGCATAGCTGCACCTTGTTCACTAATGTTATTCATGTAATAGTGTTGTGTGTAGACAGCTCATACTAGTGTCTAAATTATTTCTATAAGTTTGTGCTGTTACTGGTGGATAGAATCACATTAGAGAACCACGACAGATTGCTGCTCGCTATATTTTTATCTGTGGCTGCATAACTGTCTGGGTTTTTGTTTTCTAATGTTCTTCCAATTGGCTCAGTATCTGCATATACTAAGTAGTGGTTCAGGACATTGTCCTGCATATGGTAGCTATTTGCTCAGTGTGTTTTTTATAATCTTTATAATATATATTTACCATCTCAAAAGTGCTTACTCCTCTCTGTACTCTTCTTTTCTAGACCTAACACCACTCTTAAGTATTCAACTGCGGTACCACCTTTAACATTCCTATAAGAAAAGTGCAGTCCGTGTCTGAACTGTCTGCAAACAGCTACAGTTAACTTTGAGTATGTGTCTAACTGTTTGAGCCAATCTTCATTTCCCCTGGAGAACACTGTGCCTTGGCTGTAAGCAGCCCCCCCCCCCACCACCACCACCACCAGCACACACATCTTCCACTTTCTCTTATTCCCTTCTGTTAGCAAATAGTATCCATAACTGATCAATACTGTGTGTTTGTTTATTTAAACTATACCACAGTAGCCTACTGATACAAGGTTATCCTGGTTTTCCACCTGAGAAATTAAGACAAGACTTACAGTTTCAGAGCAGTCCTTGGTCAATTGTGATTGTTTCCAGCCCCTCATACAGGAACCTAACAGGGTCTCTACCCGCTTCGCTCCCCGCCCTGCCCCCTATTCCCTCCCGCCCCCAGTGGTCCCACCTTTATTGCACTCAAACCCCTCCCATCTTTCCAATAGCCAACCACACCGCTAACCCAACACTACCTCCTCCATATTCCCTCTACTATCACACCTCCTCAACTGACATGTACAAGCATACCTTTCCTTTGCTCACTGCATGCACTCTCCTTGCATATCTTACATCCTACCAAAGCTCCATCATTCCCCCACTCAACCACTACCACTGTACTACTACTCACACCACCACCCATACTCAGCTCCCCTCCCACCAGCTCAAGAACCATCCCTATACACCCCCCACATATTCTACCAACTATATTACTCAAACGTAAAGCATCCCTACAACTTAACATAGTAACCCTCCCACCATACCTATTACCCACAGAGGACAATCATAAACTTTCCCTTATAAACAAACACATTCAAAAACTGAGAAAACTAATAATCTCATGCATATCAAAACTAGCCCTAAGTGGAGACATCCACCCCAACCCTGGCCCTACCAACTCCAACCCCAATCCTCATAATCAGACTAGAAACCACAACTTCTCCCATATTACAGCCAATAGAAAGCCAAGTGACTTCCTTCTACTAAGCCTAAATATTAGAAGTATATCCAACAAAGTCCATTAACTCCATGCCACCATAGACTTATACTCCCCAGATATAGTCGTCCTGACAGAAACCTGGCTAAAACCTCACATTACCAGTGAGCAAATACTCCCTACAGGTTACGGCATACTAAGAGTTGACCGGCTAATAAAAAAAGAAGATGGTGTAGCTATAATATTTAAACAACATCTAAACATCCAGATCTTAAAATCATCAGCTCCACAAATAGGCAATGAAGAAATAATATATACCAACCTCAAAATTAACCGAAACAAAACCGTCAACATAATTGGATGCTACTTCCCACCTGGCCAAAACATCCCTCCACTAGAAAACCTCCTCAGCTGGTCTACCCACCATCTCCCCCAAGAAACTATCATCTTAGGTGATTTCAACATTGACTGGCAATCCTGTTCTGGCAACAATCCAACCCATCATGTACACCTTCATGGCTTCACCCAACTAGGCCAGTCACCAACAAGGATAAATAAAAACTCCAGCAAGTAACTCTACCCTGGATTGGATACTAGTCAGTAAGAGCCCCCAGTCATATATAACAGGCTGCTTATCAGATAGCCTCAGTGATCACTCCCCAACATTCCTACTCAAAAAATACCTGTACCAAGCTAAACCTGTCATCTATCGTCAAATACGTAAAAAAATAAACTTTAACCCACTCACATTTATCTCATCCCTCAAAGAATGTAACTGGCATGCTCTAAAGTACCTCAGTCTAGATGACGCAGTTGAATCTTTTAATACTACCTTCCTGAACATCCTTAATTACCATGCCCCCATAAGATTTTCCAGAACCAAAGCACAACCCTCCCCATGGCTACAGAAAACCACTAAGTCAGAAATGAAAAACAGGGATAAAGCCTGGGAGCACTGGCGCAAAACCAAACCCCGCCCAGCTAGACAGAAATTCCTAGAACTACGCAATAGAGTCAAAAAGCTAATAAAACGGGACAAATTCCAATACTACCAGTCTGCCCTAGACTCCTCACAACACAGCCCCAAACAATTCTGGTCCTCCATAAACTCCATCCTCCACCCAGGTAAAGTCAGTACCCCTCCTCCTAACATCCCTCACTCCTCAGAAAATATTGCTTCCTCATTCAACATACACTTCACCGAAACCATACTATCACTAGCTAAACAACACAACCCCCCTCCCCTCCAACCCACACCTTCAACTAGTAATCTCCCCACTGCCTTCTCTTTCTCCTGTACCTACCTCCAACATAAAAAAACTCTTAACTAAACTTAAACCCACCAAATTAGCAGCAGACAACCTCCCAAGTGAATACCTACAAATCGCAGCTGATGCTCTGGCCTACCCAGTATCCATCTTGATTAACCGACCTCTGTCAGAAAGTTACGTTCCCACATTGTGGAAAGTCTCACATATAATTCCCTCCACAAAGGCGGACCCTCTGCAGAACTAACCAATTACGCCCCATAGCTATTCTCTCTCCACTCTCCAAAATACTAGAGAGATGCATACACTCTCAGGTCTCACACTACCTCCTTACTAACAACCTCCTTTCCAGTACTCAGCATGGTTTCCGACCAAACCATAGCACCACCACTGCCTTACTCTCCTTTACTAACACTATCCTTCAGCATAAATACAATGGCTATCTCTCCTCTGCTACTTTCCTAGACCTATCTAAAGCATTTGACATGGTCCCACACAAACAACTTATCTCGGTCCTCAATAACCTATCCTTCTCACAATCAGTCACCAACTGGTTTCAGAGTTACCTGTCTGATCGCCAACAATCCGTTGTATGGCAGAATGACATATCTCCCCAACTACCTGTCTCCATAGGGGTTCCCCAAGGATCCATCCTTGGACCCCTACTTTTCTCTGTTTATACCAATAATCTAGCCTCTGCCACCAAACATGGCACACTCATCCAATACGCAGATGACTCTACCATCATCTGCTCAGCCCAGTCCCTACCCAAATTGCAAAAAGTCACACAGGAAGCCTTTTCCTCTGTTGAAACATGGTTATCCGATGCCCAATTAATACTCAACCCAAACAAAACTAAACTACTCATCTTCCAACCCACCAAACAGACAACACCACTATATACCCAACTGAACACACCAAATTGCTAGGAGTGGAAATAGACAATAAACTAAAATTTGACATTCACATATCCATGACCATAAAAAAAGTCCACAAAAAACTAGGAGCATTATACAGAAATAAGCAATTTCTCACCAAAGCAGCAAAGATTTCAATAGCAAATTCCCACCTACTTTATGCCGCTCTAGTATATACCAACCTAAGGCAATGTGATCTAAACAAGCTAGAGACCTGCTACAACAAAATCGCAAAATTCGCCACAGGGGCATCCTACCGTAGTCACCACTGTCTCTCACTTGCTGAACTGGGCTGGCTTGAACTCCCTCACCTCCTTCAGTGGTATCAACTCTCACTCACCCACAAACTAGTAAACCATCCACTAAATGTCCCATCCCTCCAGAATCTACTCCAACCCTATCGCACCACCAGACCACTAAGATCCAGCAACAAAAATCACTTGTAGATCACTAAAGCCAATAACTCTGCTGGTGAAGCACTATTCTCTTGCGCCATAGCCAAATTATGGAACTCACTCCCACCCACAATTACCTCCGTACCATCATGCACCAACTTCAAAACTTTATTAAAAGCACCTAAAACATGCTGGCTATGCCCTTGCAACTCCCACTCTAATATCATCCACCCCATCCAACTACTACCTTTCTTTCACCTCCACTAACTACCTTGATGATAGCAAGCTCAGATGCTCATAAGCCTAGTACTTATACAGCAGGAACTTCTCATTGTTACATTTGTTAATGCCTGTTATGTACTTCACAGATAAAGATTCTAGTTGTCTACTGATGTACTATGTTCTTCATCTGTAAATATGTTGTAAGTAATTTCTATGTTAAATTGTTAATCACTATGTAATCCAATGTAACTACTGTCTGTTTATTTTACTGTGGAGCTTTTCTCCCCGAGCCTCCGCTGAAAATGGACCCACGTCCAGTCGGACACTCCCGGTCAACACATTTAAATAAATAAATAAATAAATTTGAGAGAAGCATTCAGGGTATTT
Source organism: Protopterus annectens (assembly GCF_019279795.1). NCBI lineage: Eukaryota > Metazoa > Chordata > Ceratodontiformes > Protopteridae > Protopterus > Protopterus annectens. Next base: position 728,578,229 of record NC_056750.1, read on the forward strand.
ACCATATTGAATGAAAGTCAGTGAATGAAATGCAGCTGAAGATGTTTTAAAAGCTCTCTCTTCCATGGAATTAAAGCTCCCCATAACATTTTACATTGGACTCTACCTCTGCCATCTGAGTTAAGTTGCTGACCCTTGCAAATCCCTCTTCGCTAGGTGTCCTTGTCACCAAAGCAGCCATTTTTTCACATTTGGCCCTGCATAACCATTCTGTTACCATCAGTGAACATGCAGCTGGTTACATTTTTCTAATAAATATGTGGACACTGCCAACACCCTGCTTCCTAACACTGTCCATGCCCCTACTCTGTTGCTTATCACATTAAGATTTAATTTTTTAACAGCCTTACTCCAGTCACTTGTCTCATTATGGCAATACCATACTTAAATAGACTATACTTCTGACATTAAATCAATAACTACATTTGCATTTTCTGAGCCCATACATAAATTTGCATCACAGGTCACTTGCACTGACCGTTATAAAATGTCTCTGTACTTTTCTTCCATAGTATGTCAGTATCATGGCATAGATATAATGCCCACATTAGGTGTATTGCCTGCCTTCCTTTATTATGCTGACCATATTAAGCTTGTTACAGTGCATTTTGCTGTGGTTCCCAGAAAAAAATATGTGCCCGAAATGGTTGAATGGCTACACGTCACATCAGTAACACAGCTTGCCCGTCCAATGGCAATAATGGTTATAATACTTAAACAGCCTGATTTACTGTCCATGGTATGACAGTAATACAGGTGTGATGTTACTGACCCAATTTGACTATAAAGATAAAATTATATCTAGACTAATCATTTTGCTTGATATTATTTATTAATAAGTCCCTTGAATATTGATGTATGCAAGCAGTGATCAAAATGTGTTTACAGTCCATTCAGCTAGTTTTTTTCTGTTTTTTCTGTGAAGTAACATTGGATGCCAACTTTGATTTGCATACATAGTGATTCCAAAGCTTAACAGCATAAGCAGGAAGCCTAAAACTTGTTATAACAGCAAATGCATTTTAAATTTGTTATACTTTTACTACCAAGTTGAAATATTCAGCTGATTTTCAAAATTTAGTGTTATTTTTACTTATGGACTAATTTCTTTTCTTTTACACTGGAGCTAGTGTGTGTGTGTGTGTGTGTGTGTGTGTGTGTGTGTGTGTGTGTGTGTGTGTATATATATATATATATATATATATATATATATATATATATATATATATATATATATATATATATATATATATATATATATATATATATATATATAAAACCTCCAAAAAATAATTCCAGCACAAACAGGAGACACGAGCAGCTAGAAGTAAGCTTGTTTATTGAATGTAACACATCCCCCAAACCGGTTTCACTCCAAAGAGCGTCATCAGTGAGTGCAGAATCAACATGTTGCATCCTTTTATATGGTCAAATTTCACCATGCCCCCTAGTGGTGTACCACATAATCACATACATATAATAAAACATGATGCACATAACATTTTCTCAAACTGACAGTTTCATATATTGATATAAAACCTAGCACTACACTAAAACAATATCCAACCTACTAATACCCCAACAATATTATTAAATGTGAATACATATATAAATCTCTACTATAAAGAATTACAATATTAATATATATCCACAGTAAAAAATCAAAGTAGCCCCCATATTCACCAGTGATCATTAAGCCCAGGTTTGAATAAGGCTCCAAGATTAACAATCCATCTACGTTCCAAGTTATTTAACAGTTGATGTCTTAAAGCTACATTTGCAACATTAGGTTGTAACAAATCAATCCCTACAAATACAAAATGTGAGGCTGTATGTATTAAAGTGTGCTTATATAAGGCGCTTCTTTCCCGTTTACATTTAATATCACTAATATGAAGGGCTATCCTCTGTTTAAAGCTGCAGGACGTCTGTCCTACGTAAAAAGCACCACATTTACAGACAGCCATGTAAACCAACCAAGTACTACTACATTTGATATGATGTCTAATATCATAGACCTTACTAGTGTTTATAGATGTAAATGATGAAGTCCTAGACACTAGTTTGCAGTACTTACAGTTGCCACAAAAGGTACAACCCAGGCGGCCACTAAACTTATGTTCTGAATAAGGAACTTCATTCTTGAAACGTGAAAAACATTGGCCCAATGTTTTACCCCGTCTGTAACCAAAACTACATTTATCAGGTAATATATCTGAAAAGAATGGGTCACTAGTAAAGATATGCCAATATTTATTGATGATATCCTTGATCTTAAAAGTATTAGTCCCATAGCTGGTAATAAATCTCACTCTTGAGGCATCAATAGCTTTATCTACAGTTTTTGATTCTAATAGCTGTGTTCTATTCAGCTTTCGACCAGCAGAATAAGCTATATTCAACTTAGGTTCTGAATAACCACCAATATATATATATATTTTTTTTTTTTTTCCTTTTTTTTGATGCTTTACAACACAGTCAAGACAAGAAATGAAATTAAAAAAAAACAATCAAAGCACTTCTTGGGATGAACATTTGTTTTGTCTAGTTCTGCACATAAAGTATAATCAACTTCCAGGGAAAACAAATGCCGTTATTAAATGCAAATACTGGTATTAAATGCATGTACCAGCATGAAGTGATTTTATTGCTTGTTACTTGACAAATTACCAAACTCATGCCGTGATTGTTAGATATTGACATGGAACATCCACATCTGTAACAGCTTATATTCACATGAACAGTAGGCCGATGTTCATACTTTGGTACTAGGCTATTGGCCCTAGGGCCTATAGAAGCCTAGCCATAACAATTCCCTGGCTATTTCTTCCCACATTGTTTACTTCCCTGGACCCCTGTCTAGCAGGGCGACTGACGTGATCCCTGGAGTGAATTTCCTTTCTCCCATCCAATCATCAAGGTTCCTTTTGAAGAGAGCCAAAGAGGTACTCTGCTTGACATGTATGGGCAGTCTATTCCAGAGTCTGGGGAGTCTCTGGGTCAGGAACCTATCCCTCCAGCATGTTTTGTTTATTGTGATGACAAGGTTTAGATCCCTGGAGCGTGTGGCACTGAGAGATTGGGATTTCTTTAAGTGTAGCATGTCCAACAGCTCTGGGTTTGACATGGTCTTGTATGTTAAGCAGAGATCACCTCAGAGTAGACAATATGCGACAGAGTATAGCTGGAGTTTATTTAAGGTGGTCAGCATAGGGCATCTGCTTTAGGCCTGTGATTCTTTTAGTGAGGTATTTCTGCGGCCTTTCCAGTTGTTGCAGATGTCTTGAGAGGTAGATACCAAATGGGGCATTGTATTCTATAATGGGTCTAATGAGGGATGAGTACAGTGGGACAATGACCTCCTTTTTTCTGGATGAAAAGCCCTTAGTGATGAGTTGTGCCACATAGAAGGATTTCCTGACTGTTGTGGCAATGTGGTTATTGAAGGTGAGACCACTGTCCACCTGGTCCCTAAGTCTCTTATCACACTGTCAGTGTTTAGTATATTGCCACCTATGTGGTAATTCATGGGTACATGTTTTTTCCCAAAGGGGATAACTATACATTTCTTGGCATTGAGCTTGATCCCATGGCTCTGGCATCAAATATCTGTTTCTGTAAGAACATTTTGTAGAGTATCAACATCATTTGGGGATTCAATAATGGCTCCCAGTTTGCAGTCATATGCAAACTGTGTTAGCCAGAGTCCCTTAGTGTTCACCTGTACTTCAGAAAAGTAGATGCCAAACAAGAGAGGTTCCAGGACTGAACCCTGAGGTACTCCACTTGTCACTTGTCTAGAGCTGGATTTGGAGTCAGCTACTTTTACAGCGTGAGTTTTGTCAGTAAGCCAGTTGACAACCCATCGAGTGATGTAGGGATTAATGCCCAGCTTAGTAAGTTTATCTATGATTCCAGAGTGAGGGATGGTGTTAAAGGCCTTGGCGAGGTCCAGATAGGCTGTGTGGACTGCCTTACCCTCGTCCACAGCTCTGGAGACTGATTCGAAGAAGTCATTCAGGTTCAGGAGACAAGATCGCCCCTTCACGAACCCAAACTGGGTGGAGTCCAGTGTTTTAAGGTTGCCAATGTCTTTGTTTATAAGTTCCATGATAATACATTCTATGCCCTTTTGCGGATAAGGCTCGTCAGACTGATGGGGCAGTAGTTCCCGGGATCCAGGTGGATCCCCCCTTGTGGAGTGGGATAACTGTAGCTGTGCACCACTCAGTGGGAATGAGGCCTGAGGTGAGGGTATGATTAAACATGGCACTTAGGTGAGGTGCCAGTTCATTTTGTAGTTCATGTGGTACACAGCCCGGGATGTCATCTGGTCCCATGGATGCTGTATTCTTAGCTTTGGAGACTGTTTTTTTACCTGTGTGGCCATTATTACCGGAATATGGCAATCTTCCGGTATTGAGATGTGCCATTTAGGGGGTGAAGTTGGCACTGAATCGATCTGCCAGGATATTGGCAATATCCTTGGGATTAGTATATTTAATGCCATTCTGTTGTAGCTCAGAGCAGATCTGAGCATTGCCATTTAGATTCTTGACATAGTTATATAATGCCTTCTGGTTGTCTTTGGAATCTTTGGCAATTTTATTTTCGTAACTAGCTTTGGAGGATTTTTTGAGGGATCTCAGCTTCTTACTGAGACTGGTAAGGGAGTTTTGTGCATCCTGGGATTTTCCTCTTTTCGCAACAGTTTCTTCCTTTTGTTGTAAAGTTTGTTTATGGCAGGGGACCACCAGATTGGTTTCCTTTTTTTGGAGGAGAGCATCTTGGTTCTATTTGAGATGGCACGATCCATGCATGAGTGGATGTGCTCGTACAGTGCCTTAGTGTAGGATTCAGCAGTCGAACTTTCAGCTCCCATCTGTATGGGTGTCATGAACTTTGTCACTTCTGACTGGAGTAGCATGAAGTTGGCTTTGGAGACGTTTTTTATGGAGGTTTCCCTACTTGGGGGTTGGGGGTGGGATGTGTATGTTAAAGGTGATTAGCTTATGGTCTGATCTGACCAATGAGGGTATGTCATGTGACATCCCTCATGTTTGCTACACTGTAGAGTTTGGAGTTTATCTAGTGGCATTTTAGGCCACTTTCTTCTGTATGATACAATCCTGCTGTGAGTATTCAATATTAAAAATATCTATTGAATTCAAGCGACATAACATTTAATGGCTTAGCTTTGCAATACAGGCTTGCATATTTGTCTTGCATAACTATGTTTCTCTTAACTAAATCTCCAGTATTCTTGTTGCATTATTATTTTTATTTATCTTCTGGAAAAATGTTTGGTAATGTGTTCATATTATGCACTGAACATGCCACAGGCTGTTAATACTTTACACTCTGAAAACTTTTGTTATTTTTCTATAAGTGCTTTGGTGGTTTACATAAGGAAAATTGTCATCACTTGTTTACTTATGATGCTGCTTGTGGCATTATGTTCACTCCTTAAGTATGAAAAGTGTGTGTCTTAGTGAAGGAAATGTAGTCTGTATATGGTGCTGTGTATAAACTTACATCCTGACACATTCACTGACATGCACACTTGTGGCAGATGCATCTTGCTGGGCTAATTGGCAACAAATATTATAGTTTCCTTTTTCAACCTTTACAAAATATTTCCAGCCATTTAACTGGAGGAAAAGTACTAATACAAGAAATTGTATTCAATTGGAGGTATTATCACTACTTTATCTAATAAATATCTACAGCAGAAAGATGCAGGTTTATTTCAAGAAATGTCATCAAGTTTTGTTGGAAAGCAATACTGGTTAAGTTGCCTGTGAAAATGTAGCAGACTTTATGTTTCATAGGTTGGTACTAGGCTATCGGCCCTAGGGCCTATGCAAACCTAGCCATAACAATTCCCTGGCTATTTCTTCCCACGGTATTTACTTCCCTTCAGTCATTAATGTGTTACTGCAAGTATCATTTGGTTAAATTATACAGGCCATTTTTTTAAAACAATTGTTTTTTTAAAAAGCAGTAGTGAAGTATCTGCACAATGTATAATATTATAAAAAAACTGAGTTGTATACTCACTTCTCTCCAGTTTCTTTGTCAAGGCAGGAAAAAAACATATAGAAAATGAAATTCACATATTTTACTGCAACAAAATATCATTCATTTAGAGTATGACCTACACCAGAGTTTTCTAGAACTAAAGTATTATTTTTCCTTAAGTCAGTATTTATTTTTTTTATTATCAGTTAAGTGGATTCTACCTTTGATATTTGTTTCATCTTAAATAGAAGGTAACTTTAATAAAGGGCAATTATCAAAAGCATGCCACTTGTACCATGCTCTCACATAAAATTAATGAGTAATCCCACTTCAGGATACCCTTAACTTTAGATTGTGTAGACCACTCAGGCTACATAGTTTTAGGTAACTCTAGTGTACGTCATACTCTAAATGAATGATATTTTGTTGCAGTAGAATATATGTTGATATACAAAGTATTTTGACAGATGCAGCTGTTAGTTAACAATTATTAGCCCACCCACTGTTGGTGAAACCTCTGTTCTACTAGGGTTACTGGATACCCAAAAACAGCTACCATATGGACCGCATTAAAGCAGAGCTCCCAGCTCGCAGACTGATATGCTGTGATTAGATACACAAGAAATAACTATTCTGGAGTACTTATGATATGGCATTACTGGGATTCATCTGTATCATACAACTAGGACTAGAAGAATACTCTACATTTTTATCTTGATATATCAAAAATTCAACTTGGGATAAGTCAGAAGATATAACCTGTAAAGTCTGGATATTCTTCTCATATGAATAAGCTAAGATTTGGGGAATACATACCAATAAATGACCCACACAAAAGGAGAAATTGTTTGTAACACTTTTAAATACATGTGTAGAATGGAAACTGCTAGAGTATTTTTAGTAAATGGTTTCCTTTAAACACTATGGACAAGCATACCAGCCAAAGTTTTGGTAACATTGACATATAACAAAATCAGTGTTAAATAGGCAGTTGCCACTAAATCTAATAACAGCATCATTAGACTTTAGTTGTTCCACAAATTCATTAAACATAAATTGATAATTGTTGGTTATCTGGAAAGGCTCAATGTAACATCTACACATTATAATTTCAATTGATAAAAACATTCTTGTTGCTGTCATACAATAGTACTGGTTAAAAATATACCATGAAAATATTGGCATATAGTGCTACAAGTGACACACCCATGGCAGTACCCATAAGTTATAAAAAATACAAATCATAAAAGAAAACACGAAATTAAAAATAAAAGAAATCAGTTAACTGAATTAAAAAATTGTTAAACTCAAACAAATACAAATCGCCTTCGGATGAACAGTATCCAAGGGCAGCCAAACCACAATCATGGGGGACAAAAGTATACAATGAACTGATATCCAGAGTACAGAGTGACTGATGCCTATCTAGTCTTTTTTTTAATTAAAAAAAATCTTCCAGTAAGTGGGCAATTAAATAAAGCCAAATATGAAAACACATTGGTAACGGAAACAGCTTAGAATAACTTTTTAGCACATTCACCACAGCATTACTTGCCTTCCAAAGGTATATAAATAAATCAGACAAAATTCTTTTTATATGACATCAAGGTGAGGTCAAAATAACTCAACCTATGAAATAAAGACAATTAACTTAAGAAATACTTCATTAATAATTCATTATTAATTCCATTAGGATTTAAAAAGTACCACAACTAAAAATACATCTTCTTTCTCCAAGAAAATTCCAAAGCATTATGACACAAATCCCAATTATTAATATAATAATATTTTAACAATTAATTTTCCAGAAGCATGACTTTCTAAAATAAAGAGATACTGGGTTATCTTTGACTACATTCCTGATATCTACTAAATGTTCCAAACAATGTGCTTGTACTGTTTGCTTTGTTTGACCTATATAATATTTATTTTATTTTATTTATTTAACATTTGTTGACCGGGAAAGTCCTACTAGGTTCCACAGAGCCTGTTTTCAGCGGAGGCCCGGGGAGAAATGCTCCAGATGCATGTCTTTGGAATGTGGGAGGAAACCGGAGTACCCGGAGGAAACCCACGCGAACACAGGGAGAACATGCAAACTCCACACAGAAGGCACCCCAGCCGAGAATCGAACCGGAGAACCTCTTGCTGTGAGGCGACAACTTTAACCGCTGCACCACTGTGCCGCCCTTAACCGCTGCACCACTGTGCCTTCTATAGGCACTTCTAATATAGGTCACAGAGACATTTTATGCAATAAAACACGGCCTCCTGATAATCTAAATTTGCTATACTTACTAACCTTGCATCCCTTACATATACCATCAAAGCGTCTAGCTTTAACATTTCTATGGAATAACCTAGCTGTCAAACTGAGCAAATTTCTAGATTAAAATTCTAAATTTACCAATGGACTTAAGACTGCATCACTTTGGCTAATGTTCCAATTACTTTTCAAAATTGTAACTATCCCCTTCACAAAGGGAGTATAACATGTAACAAAGTGCATATTATTGGAAATATTCACCCCTTTTTCAGTTTCTCCAGTAAACTCTGATTTATTACTTTTTTATTTCTCCAATTTTCCATTGCACTACAAAGATTTTCCACATGGCAAAGATTCTACAAAATGTGGAACATGTGGACTACTAACATGTTTTAAAAAAAACAATTGGACGTAGGATTATTATATAAAGTAGCAGAAATTTGTATTTTAAATTCTGAATATTCAGTACTTAAATCATTTATCTGATATATGGAAGAGATAACAATTATTTAATTGTAGTCTATCAAAATAATCTCTGTTTCCTCATTTTTCCCTCTAGCTACATGTGAAAGAGCAGTTGTAAAACCTGGGTGGTATCGTGCAGCTGAGACCTGATCAAAGGAAGTAGATGTTTAAGGCATTTCCCTAATAAAACAGAAAGTGGCTCAATAATGAAGTAATTCCAGCAACAATAGATCTGCAGAGGCAGTTCACAATTTGTATTTGTTTTGGGGAGAAAATAAAAAAAGACTGTTGGACGTTGAAGATAGAGATAACTGCTATCTAAGTTCGGAAGAAATTATCTCCCATAACTATAAGGCCTCAAAAAATGAATTGACCAACTATTAGTATTTATGGATAGGGTCAAAAGAGGGAGAACAATACAATGAAACATCAGACAGCTGTTAATGGCTTCATTATGATATAACACCTTTGTCTGCACCAGTATTGCACCACCTTTGTTGGCATTAGTTATGATGATAGAATAATTATTTTGTAACTTAATGAATAACTCAAATTCATAACCCTTAAGATTCTTCCTTATCTTCCTAAAATATACCTGGAACATATATGTACATATCTAAGAATTACCTTCCCAAACCTACAAATACCTGGAACATAAGATGGAAAAAAAATCAGATTTAACAAGTTTAAAGGGCATAAAATCAGAAGATGGCAAGTCCCTTTCCTTACCATTAAAATGTATTAACATGTTCAGTGAAAGACAATGCAGCTTATTGTCATCTACCAATTGATATCTAGTTGTAAAACATGTAGATATAAACTGTAAACCTTTATTTAATAAAGACATATCAGAATCAGATACAGAAACATTAGAAATATTCATTACTAAATTTTGTTCAATCTGACATTTATGAGAAGCTAATTGCTCAAGTTCATGAAAGCCACATCTATCTCCAGGGGTGTCAGGCAATCTTTTGTGTTTCCTTTGCCCCTCCACCTCCTTCCCATTCAGGAGTGTCCCACTTGCTGAAAAAATCAGCAGCTGCAACATTAAATGGTGGAATTTTTTCTGGACGGGCGGCCTTTGATCTTACAAATCCACCCATGATTAAGTATTTGTCTTTGTGTAAGAAGGAGTGCCCTACTCAAAAGCTGAGGCCTCATATGGCTCTAAAATAGATTGCTAATCCATTTAGGGGCATGGTTAGGGTTAGAACATATGGGTAAGGTCTTGCTCAAGTGTGCTACCCTAACAATATCCCTAATCCTATCTCTGCCCCTTACCCTACACATTACTAAAAATCCTTTCCCTAACAGTACCAAGTCCTAAGACTAAAGGGCAAAGAACACAAAACACTGAATTTATTCTCTTACTTAACCCTTAGTCTAACTAACACAAAAAATCTGCATATTCACAGCAACTACCTCAACAGTCTTGCATATCTTCACAACCTTTTCATTAATTCAGACATTTCCCTCCACACTCCTGCTTATAGATTTATAGATATACATCTAACCTATGTATCTATCAATGTTTCTCTCTCTCTTTATATATGTGTATGTGTGTGTATATATATATATATATATATATATATATATATATATATAAATATATATATATATATATATATAAATAAAAATATATATATATATATATATATATATATATATATATATATATATATATATATATATATATATATATATATATATATATATATATATATATATATATATATATAGATCTAAAACATTTCATCCCAAACAAAAATCATTGGTAAAGTTGAATGAACACACATTTCATCACAGACATAAGTCACTTGATCACATTGAATGAAACCTCTGTTAGACTATAGAAAATCACTGCTGGTGTGGACAATTACTTATTTTCTCACATTAAGACAGATGCATCATTGGGATGCATATTTTTCTTAGTGGTAATATCAAGTTTGTTCAACTGATGACTGGTCTACTGTTTTGAGTTAACTGCAAAAGTTTGCACTTTAAATAACGGTCCTTTCAGAAAAAGGCACATTTCTTCACATCATGTTCGAAGTTACAAAACTATTTGGCATAAGTGTTTTATTGTCTGTGTATCTGATGATGGAGTAGACTGAAGTATGACAATATTCTGCAGTAGAAAAGTGATTATTCTACGTTTAGGCACTTAAGTTAATTATATGACACATAATGATTTTTTGTAAATTCATATCACAATGCATAACAAAAATGAAATGTTCTTCCTCTAATGGGACATTAAAGAAGTCTTTCTTGCTTCAAGTTCTAAGAAGCACACATTCAAGGGAGATACCTATACACTTTTACAGTGAGTGACAAGTGAATTTTTTTTTTTTTTTTTAATATGTTTCTTTTCACGTTTTCACCAGCCATTAGCCATCGGACATGTCTAAATATATTTTGTAAATGATACAAACCACCCAATGTTACAGGCACCTTTGCATAAAAGTATTCCAGAGTATCCACAAAGTAAACACAAAGTCCATGAACTGCAAAGGTGAGGCTTCAGAACAGCAGCTTCAGTTTAGTAAAAAAATATACTCCAAAACAGCAACCTCAGCTTAAGGTGTATACTCAAATTTCTCCAACCACAGAACAAAGATCTGGATTCCACTCGGCTGCAACACAGTTTTATTGGTACACAAGCGCTTTCACAAACAGCTTCTTCAGGTGTATAACAACCATTAAAATACACAAACCTTATATAACACTTAGTCAGTCACATGACTGCTTAACCATTTTTAAAGGCATATATACACATTCTAAGTGTTACTTTCTTGATCCACTCTTACAAATTCTAAACTTATATAGTTTAAAAAATATAAAAAATATGTTAAAAGCATAAGTAAAGTTCTAAAAAATTCAATATTCACCTATTCAATGGTCTCTTATATCAGTGAATGTTCTACATAAGGCAATAAATTTGTTGTCTTATGTAGAACATTCACTGATATAAGAGGGGGTGATATAAAAGCAAGGACTGAGGAAAAAGAAGCTGAATGGATTATTAGGTTAAGGGCTTGTTCAGGGCATGGACTGAATGATTCTGTTCCTATAAGACCAATATTAAAAAAGAGACCATTGAATAGGTGAATGTTGAATTTTTTAGAACTTTACGTATGCTTTTAACGTATATTTTTTATATTTTTTATACTATACAAGTTTAGAATTTGTAAGAGTGGATCAAGAAAGTAACACTTAGAATGTGTATATATGCCTTTAAAAATGGTTAAGCAGAGTCATGTGACTGACTAAGTGTTATATAAGGTGTGTGTATTTTAATGGTTGTTATACACCTGAAGAAGCTGTTTGTGAAAGCGCTTGTGTACCAATAAAACTGTGTTGCAGCCGAGTGGAATCCAGATCTTTGTTCTGTGGTTGGAGAAATTTGAGTATACACCTTATTAAGCTGAGGTTGCTGTTTTGGAGTATATTTTTTTTACTAAACTGAAGCTGCTGTTCTGAAGCCTTACCTTTGCAGTTCATGGACTTTGTGTTTACTTTGTAAATATATTTTGTATTTTTTTCTAATACAAAGATCAGTAGTTTTGGAGTAGATGGGTCTACTTCCTTTAGAATGTTGCAGACATGATATTTAGACTTGCATAACTCCTTCAGCACTCACCATCATTTTTGAGGGGCTGTTAAACTCAGCAGCATAGAATGAAATCTTCACTCTAATTTACTTCTTATCCCAAAGAAATTAGAAGCAATTACAAACTGTGATTGATATTGCAGGGTTTCTTAACTTTTTCTTCTGAGGTATGAATCCTTATCTTTAGTCCAGTCATGCATTTTCAATCATTGTGAAAACAACATATAACCAAATACATTAAACAGGTATATTTATTTTCTAATTTATAGAAAAGCCATCATAAGTTAAGTTGCGTTACTTTTGATCATCCACACAAACAATCCAGTATAGACGAGCCCAGGCATGACAGAAGTGTATCCACAATTTTACTTCTGATCATACTTCACAACTGTCCAGATTTTCACAGAATGTCCAGATTTTTGCCTTACATGTTTTGTCGGCTCCTCATAAAATTTGGGTTTTTCTGGCAAATTATTGAGGATTCTCTAACTAACAACAGAAGTTTGAAATTCAGGTTTCTTATCGTTTAGAAAATACATAATACAAAAGTTATCCTATCAATGTTAAGTTTGTAAGAGCAATATTTAGAACCCCCCCTCCATTATGTTTGGTTTTCTCCAGAATTCTTGCACTAACAGGTTGAGAGGTTAGCCTTTGCTTGATCTGGATTATTTTACACATTACAGTGATTCATCTTCCTGAAATGGTATCATCTGGATATCACCGTTTGTCATACTGTTAAGCAGTTCTATAAACATCGGATAAAGTTGTGTGCACATTTTATTCTATCATGTTACACATGTATTTGCATTATTAAGTGACAGAATATACTATATTTGCAAAATGAGTACTAATTGCATCCATTCCTGCAAACTAGCAGATAATCCTGCATGTTAAAATGTAAATGAATTCATGATTCTCCATTTTTTTAATATTTTACATTATGAGGTAGATATACAAATAAGTTGTCATTATGCAAACATTCTTATCTGTGGCTAATTCTTATTAAACACTAATCATCCATTAGTTTCAGAAAGCAGGTATAGACTACAACAACTTCTTCATACAGTTATGAAACTCATTTTCTTATATAGACCATATTCTTTTATAATATTGTCATCATGCACATAGTACTTTGGTTTACACTTAAATGATGTCCTCTTTCTGCAACACTTGTACTGCAGAATGATGTCACCTTCGGTGGACATGAGTGGCATATATTTTATGGATGGGTATTCTTAGACTACAGAATGATTCATTAAGTGCAGGCAAGGAAACTTCTTCATTTAGTTTCTATACTGCAAGTAGCAAACCTTATTCACTGCATGTTTGAATTACTAGAGATGAAGAAATAGCATATTAAAACCTGGCAGTTTCAAGTTTCAAACTTAAGTCATGCATTTCTTAAAATGTTTTATGTTGCACTTGCTGCATATTGATTACCCCTGACACTAAACCCAGAGAATGGCTCACACACACTGCTTAATTCTTTACCCTACTTCAGAGTTTCTAGGATCAAAGTACTAACTGTTTAATATAAATAGGACACATGAGAATAACACCATATAGTCCTCTGAAACAAAGACCTGTAAAGCAGTCAGATGCAAATCAGTTTTCAAGGACATTTTCAATCTTTGTATACTTTAATTATGTATAAAGAAGTATAATATGCTAAAAAATATACATATATTTTAAATAGTAGATAGTGAGTTTTGAAATGTTGCTGCATGTTTCAGTAGTTTGAATCTATGTAACATGCATGAAAGATCGTAATATTGTAATCAGTTTGATTTTTTAAAATTTCTGGTTCTTAATTCTAATAAAAATGCATCTGTCATGCTTTACTGTAGGAGTCACAATCTGTCCAGTGAACATTTCAAGAAGCTAATTCATTTTTCATTGATTCCCTATAATAATACTGAAATGATTCCTTTAATCCTTCTGACAACTATAATCATTCCAAAGTGTTTTAGACTAGTCTCAAAGTGATTACTAGACTACACTTCGATATGGAAAAAAAACTTTTTTTTTCAGGAGAGGTATATACCACCAGGACATCATTGCCAGCACATATCATCCTCTGCAGTGTATTCAACACCAAACAAAGCACAGTCTGCTACTAATATATTACTTTGCATTTCATTGGTCACATTAAAATGAAATTTGAAAAGTACTTCACAGTTCTAAAGTTAATATAGAAATTAAACAGCTACAATTCTTTACAGTAATTCTTTACAGTTATGTAACAAAAAGTGTGCAACAATTAATATGTTTGTGATTCATTATTTTGCATTATAGGTTCATAGGTAGGTACTAGGCTATCTGCCCAAGGGCATTTATAAGCCTAGCCAGAGTTTGTCGGCTTTCGCCGCCCCATTGATTAATTAACTGATCCTCTGTCAAGCAGAGCCAATAAAGTGATCCCAGGGGTGTATTTTCTGTTACCCATCCACTCGTCAAGGTTTCTCGAAGAGTGTTAGTGAGGGGCTCTGCCTGATTTAATTTGGAATTTTGTTCCAAAGCATGGGGAGTCTCTGTGACAGGAATCTATCCCTCCATCATGTTCTATTTATTGTTGTGGCGAGGTTTAGCTCACTTGAGCATGTGGCTCGCAGTGACTTGGATTTCTTTAGGTGGAGCATGTCCATCATTTCTGAGTTGGACATCACTTTGTAAGTCAGGCAGAGATCACCTCTGAGTAAGTGATATGCCACTGAGTACAGCCGGAGTTTTTTCAGTCGGGCTGCATAGGACATATGTTTGAGACCAGTAATCCTCTTGGCGAGGTACTTTTGTGGTCTTTCCAGCTGTTGGAAGTGTCTTGTGAGGTACATCCCAAATGGGGCATTGTACTCTATGATGGGTCTAATGAGCGACAAGTAGAGGGGCACTATAACCTCTTTATTTCTAGATGTGAACCCTTTAGTAATTAGATGGGCCACATAGAAGGATTTCCTAACTACTTTGCGATTATGATTATCAAAGGAGAGATTACTATCTACCTGGGTCCCCAGATCTGTTATTACCTCTGCTGTATTAAGGGGGGCTGCCATCTATGTGGTAATTCGTGGGTGTTTTGTTTTTCCCAAATGGGATGACTATGCATTTTTTGGCATTTAGCTTGAGGCCATGACTTTGACACCAGGTGTCCATTTCAGTAAGACCCTTTTGGAGGATGTCCATGTCAGCCGGAGAGTCAATTATGGCTCCCAGTTTGCAGTCATTAGCAAACTTGGTTAGTCATAGTCCTGTGTTTGCCCATACTTCTGAGAAGTATATGCCGAACAGTAGGGGTCCCAGGACCAAGCCTTGTGGGACACCACTTGTGACTGGTTTAGAGTCAGACCTGGAGCCCGCTATTCTTACCGTGTGAGTTCTGTCGGTAAGCCAGTTGGCAACTCATCTCGTGACGTAGGGGTTTATGTTCAGGCTGGCGAGTTTTTCTGTAATATCAGAGTGAGGAATGGTGTCAAAAACCTTGGCAAAGGTACGCTGTGTGAACCACCTCTCATCTATGGCCTTGGTGACTGTCTCGAAGAAGTCAACTAGGTTTAGTAGGCATGATCTGCCCTTAAAGGCGATCTGGGTTGGGTCAAGTGTTTGGAGGTTCCCAATGTCTTTGTTAATGAGTTCCATGATGATGCACTCCATAGCCTTGCAGACCAGGCTAGTCAGGCTTATGGGGCGATGGTTACCAGGGTCAGTTGTGGCCCCTCCTTTGTGGAGAGGAATAACAGTTGCTGTGCCCCATTCTATGGGCATGTAGCCTGAGGAGAGGCTGAGGTTGAACAGTGTGTTTAGGTGGGGGGTTAGTTCATTCTGTAGTTCATTCAAGACACAGCCTGGGACACCATCTGGTCCCATTGACGTTGTGTTTTTGGCTTTTGAAAGGGTTGTTTTCACCTGTGCGTCTGTGATTTTTGGGACACTACACTTTTCCAGTATTGTTGTGGGCCCTTTTGGAGGTGGGAGGGGGGTGAAGTTTGCACTGAATCTATCTGCCAGGACGTTGGCAATATTAGTAGGTTCAGTATATTTTGTGCTATTGTGCACTAGTTCAGTGCATATCTGCGAGTTGCCACTGATTCTTAACATAGCTAAAAAAGGCTTTGTGGTTATCTTTTGAACTCTTGGCTATTTTTCTTTTGAAGTTAGCCTTGGATGATTTTATGAGGCACCTCAGTTTCTTACTGATACTGATCAGGGATGTCTTTCCTTCTTGGGATTTGCTTTTTTTCTGAACTAGTTTCCTCCTTTTATTGTATAACCTGTTTATGGCAGGGGTCCACCAGACTGGTTTCCTTCTCTTAGAGGAGTGAGTCTTGGTTTTGCTAGGGATGGCACAATCCATGCATCCTTGTAGGTGCTCAGAGTGCATTTGTAAAGGTTTCTGCATCTTGGGCAGCATTATCCTTTAGCGTGGTGGCTGTGAAACTTACCACCTCTGTCTTAAGTAAGGTGAAGTTTGCTTTAGAAAAGTTTTTTACTGTTTGTTTTCTTAGTTGGGGGTGGTGGTGGGGTGTAGACATCCAGAGTGATTAGTTTATGGTCTGATTTAACCAGTAACAGGTTGACCTCCGGTGTGGAACACCTGTCGCCCATGTTGGTGATGACCAGGTCCAATATGTTTTCACCTCTGGTAGGGGAGTTTACCAGCTGATCTAGGGCTTTTGAGTTGATGAATTCCAGGAAGCGCTGGGCCTGGGAATTTGTGCTCGAGTAGTTTTCCGAGTGAATGGTAGGGTAATAGAAATCACCCAATATCAGGGTGTTTGGTAGGAACTTCATGTTTTCCAGTGTCTCCAGAAAGGTCGAGTGGTGGTCCTGGGTCATGGAGGGTGATCTGTAGCAGGCCACAATTTGCATTGCAGATTTGCCTGATGTTAGTTGCACATGGATGATCTCAGAGGTATCATGCTGCGCCACTAACCTGGAGGTGTAGGTATCCTTGATGAATATGGATACACCCCCCCCTCCTTTTGTGTTTCGGACCATGTTCTATGGCTGAAACGTGCGGTATGAGTTGTAGCCCAGTAGTGTTGGGGTGCTGTCTTGAGCCTTGAACCAGGCTTCAGTTACTGCACAGATGTTGACGTTCTCCATACTGAGGAGTGCTTCAAGCGCGTGCATTTTGAGATTTAAACTCCTGGCGTTGAGTAGCATAACCCTCAGTTTTTTGTTAATTGTGCTGTTTACGGAGGTGGGTTTGACTTTTGAGCCTTGCCTAAAAAAGGCACTATGGGGGCAGCAAGAGCCTTGGCCAGTATTTGAAAGCCTAGGGGTAACAGGTGCAAGCCGTCTCTTGCGAAGCAATGCGGCTTGTCGAGTATGTCGTTCCAGGCTGACACACTGGATCCCCTTTGAATGACACCAAAAGCTTAGCCAATTGTTGAAATTGATCAATTTTTCTTTAGACTGAGGTATCATTCTTGGAGAGGGCAGGATGCTACTCACGGTCAGGGTTATACCAGCCTGGGCTACATGATCAGAGAGGTCTTCCATGTCTCTTTTCATGTAGTCCAGGGAAGTACGTCTCAGGTCATAAACACCAACATGAACAATGACAGTCATATTTGTATTTGTTCTGAAGTGACCTGAGTGCTGGTGTTATGTGACGGATTCTGGCTCCTGACAGGCAGCTAACAGTAACCTTCTGCTTGTCCAGCCTAGTGAGTGGGATGTCAGTATGCCTGACTATAGAGTCACCTATTACTAGTGTGTTAGGTATGTTATTTCGCCTTAAGGGCTGTGATTGTGCAGCACACCGATTTTGTGTTTTATGTGTTGTCTGGTTTGTGAAGGGAAGTGCAGGTTGTTTGGGTGTCTGCTTTGGAGGTCTCTGAATTTAAAGGTATAAAACTATATGGAAATGTTTTTTTTTCCTGAGTTAAAGGGCTGTTCTGCCTTTAAACTCTTCCTATCCTGTATAGCATGCTTTCATTCTTACTCTGCATTCACATCATAATTATATCTTTAGTCCAAAAGCATGTCTTAATATATATTAAAAACTGATATCACAGAGTCGCAACATCAGATAGCAAACATCTAATCCTCTTCTCTCCAGATATTTGCAGATTGCCAGATTTTTGCTTCATATTTTTTGTCTGTTCCTCATAAAACCTATGGTTTTCTGGCAGTGCTCTGAAGACTGAAACTACTAAATAGAATATGTTTGAATTTCAGACTTCATATCTTTCAGAAAACACATGCTAACAAAAACAATGTAATTTTAGTGACTTTCTAAGTGTACAAGAGCAATATTTAAAATATGTCTCTATTTTTGGGCCTTTGGCTTCCCACTCTTTTAGGCGTTGTCCATATTTCTTGCACTAAGATGTTGAGAGGTACAATCTAATCCAAAGTATGAGGCCGATGCTCACAGTTAATGGCACTGCAGCACAACTCACACTACAACAGTGAGCAAGTTGCACTGCAGTGTTAATTATCAGCTCATAATTATCCACATTCTCAAAAGGACAACATCTCTGAATCGCTCTACTATACATTCAGAACAATTACTCATCATAGAATCTGTAGTAGTTAAGGTACTTTGAGAACCACACACAGGCACTGGACCCCAGTCGAAGAACACACACTTATACACAGACACACACACATACTGAAACTTGGGTTAACAATTCACTCATAGACGTGGACAACTCACTCAAAGTCACAGTGCCATAACTCACAAGCACACAGAGAACCGCAGAGGCACACATGCATATATATATATATATATATATATATATATATATAGACAGACACACACACACTGACTTTCTCACACTAGCAATATGTGCATGAAGTCGGATTACACTTGCACCAATTCCCAACACTGAAGTGAATAGGTGTGTGTTGCAATGAATGCCCACTCATACTCTGATCACTGCCCTGCCCAGCACCTATATACTGCAGACTTCTACGAATCCCATCTAACGCAAGTCATCTAACATTGCAGCATGCTGGGTCATTCATTTACACAGACTCCTCCCATGTACTACTACATTAGCATTTGTTAGTGAGAGCCTCACTACCTAAAGTAGTGCAAAGAGATGGTTTCAGTTACTGAGGGGAATTTATGAACACTAACTTTTTTTACTAAGTATGCAAGAGAATTTGATCTCATTGTGCATTTGTCACAAAATGCCTAAAAGTCCTAGCCTATTTCTGCACAAAGAAACTAAAACAATGTGTATTGATTTCAAATGTTAATAAAATCTGTGTATATTACAATGATAGCTCCTTTTTAAAGAGGGCATAATGAAATTTATCTGTAATGTCTATTAACAAAAGTTCTACATTTCATTCATATATATGCTGTTTATTCGCCAGTATGACATGTGTAGTTATATGTATATCAGAGCACACAAGTTAAAATTATTTGTCCTGTTCCACTTTAATAAACACACAACACCGAATGACATTTGACAACCTTTATTAAACTTCCATAAACATGATTGTTAACCAATAGTTATAAATGTCAACCAAAACATGACAGGTAATAATACCCATGGAAGAAGACATGAAATAACCGTAAGGGCAGCACAACTGCTCACCCTTGATAAGCAGCATCGCCCACTTGCTCACTTATCCTTGCACTAATGTGGCAGCATTCATGCTCATCTTCAATTTATTGAATTATACCACCACCCATATAAGCAGCTCAGTTTGCTTGTTAACTTTATCCTTGCACTAACGAAGCAGCATTCACGCTCACCTTTGATTTATTGAATTACACCACCATCCATACAAGCAGCTCAGCTTGCTTATTACCTTGGCCACCAGAGCAACAGCTCACTTTCCTTCCAAACTTACTGAATTGCACATCCATCACCAGAGGGGGAACAGAAGAGGGCAAACCTCCCAGCCTTCCCCACTAAAATACACAAAATCCCTGCTAATAAAAAGGGGGTGGGAGGGAGGGCAGCAAAATGGGACTCCTACTCTCATTACACTTGACAAAATCCTCTCATCCCCTCCCTATTCTTACCTCATTTCCTCCTAACATCCCTCCTTCACATTTAATCCTATCCTGCCCTTATCCTTTTAATCCCTCCTATCCCATGTATCCAACACCCCTGAAAATGTCCCAGGATAAAAGGGCCTGTTCTAAACCTCATTTCCATGCAGTGTTCGCTATATAAGACTGGCTCCTACAGCATCCACTGTGATGCAGTGATTAACCATAATTCCTAGAGTGTTGTGTTGCTCATTGGTAAGCCATAATTTTAATGGCATTTTTGCCACATGATCAATGTAAAATGCAAGGTAGTAAAGATGGGCTAAATATGATAAAACAGTGACCTAAGCATAAGAATAAAAGTTGTGCAGAATATAAACAAAGGTTTGAAAAAACCTACAGCAGCTATTTTATATACTGTTCCACTCAGGAACATGACTTAGAACATGAAATAACATATTTGATTAAATAAATAGTTGCATAATATTGTTCCTCAAGGACATTATGTGACATGGAAGCCAGATATATATATATATATATATATAGATATATATATATATATATATCCGCCAGCTCTGACTTGATCTCTGGACTCCACCAAAATTTTGTCAGTGTATATAATAGGAGAGAATTCAAGCTGCTAAATTTCAAAATTATTTTTTTGGACAAATAGAGGATGATATGGACACATTATTTTCAGATATTCAGACATTTGAAGATGTTTTCTCAAAAAAGGAAAAGCTACAGTGGAACAAAATAATTTCAAAGAAGGTTTGTGATTCTTTCAGAAATGCCCACAGAGAACAGAACAGCATGCAGGGGAAACAGTACGAGAACCATGATGCCTTTAATAAAGGACAGGACCTTTGCACAGAAACCAGGGGCGGCCCGTGCTATTGGACTGCCGGACTGCAGCCCCCTCAACTTGAAAATAAAAAAATAAAAAGAAATAATTAGAAAAAAAAAAATTAAAATTCACGGACTTCACGCATGCGCACTAGTCCGGACTGCTGCTGAGACAGTCTGGAGCATGCGCAGAAGTCTCAGCAGCAATCCTGACTGGGAAACATGGACAACAGAGCTCCCAGAAGTCTATGCAGTTTTAAACTGCATAGACTGTCCTGGGAACTCGCTGGGGAAACACATCGGGGTCGAACTGCAACGTCAGCAGTCAGGAATTTAGGATCTCATGACGGGCAGGGTCTGGATTGGAGTTTGCTGCAGTCTCGTCGGGGGAAGATCTCGTGACAGGCAGGGTCGGATTTGCGCAGGTTTTGGATAGGGATCGGATGTGCAGTGGTGATTTACTTTGGGTTTATGGACAGGATTTCGGATGATGTACGTTGGAGTTATGGACTACAGGTAAGTGTGTGGACAGGGATAGGGATGTTGTGTGTGTGTGTGTGTGTGTGTGTGTGTGTGTGTGTGTGTGTGTGTGTGTGTGTGTGTGTGTGTGTGTGAAAATGCCCCAGGTGCAATGTACTGGTGGTGTCTTAAAGCAGTGCATTTAAATGTGCCTTAACTTGTTTGTTCATGGTTCCATGCCCTAGCTGACCATAGGCTTCTCCCCCATGACTCTACTGCTTTTAATCTGATGCTGTCTTGTGGGAGGAAAGGGTATGGGGAAACTGTAGGTCTGACTGGTATCACCACCCCACAGCTGAGGCCCATGTTGGCATTTGGGGAGAGGGGTAAAGAGCGTCTCTTGCGGCTGACAGCCCCATATATGCTGGTGACTGTATTTTTTCCCTGACTCCCTCCCATGAACAAATGTCAGCATTGTAGGCTGGGTGATTTCATGAGGTGAGGCCTCTGAAGACAAGCCTGCCCTAGGGTAGTTATGCCTCGAGGGGGGGGGTCTCCCATGCCCCAGCCTGGTGATCTTCTTGAGTCATGGCCCCCACCTAGCACATATGCTTTCATCCTCGCTAACAGCCACATAGGTGCCCAAGTTACTATTTGAACTATATACGTTTGGAGTGTAATTGGGGCTTTATCATTATATACCACAGGGCTAATTCTATACTATAAATGAACTGAAAATACGATAGAGTAAGTAAATGTACAGAGCCACCCCTTTCTCTTTGAGACAGGCAAGAAACAGAAGTTTCATAAATGGAACAACTTACATCTAGGCACTTTATCTGCTTAAAGAAATATATTTTTGAAACAGGTTGTTTGAAAAGATTTGTATTTAAATAGTCCCAGGTGTTTACAATACTGAATCTTTTAAAATAAAAGTTAGCACATCATAGCTTGGAGTCTTCTTGCGTTTAACGAACATGTTTATTTGCAGTTGTTGCAGAGTACTTTATTTGCATTGGTGTTTCTATGAGCACATCTCCAAGAAACATTGTACTTACACCTTTGGTGTCTCTGGCCTGCATTTCAGCATCTTTAGAGCAGTTATCTTCACTGAAATGCTTTAAGAAAGAGCAGTGTCTAGTAGTTATATGTGCCATACAAGATGATCATGTTTCCTTTACACTGTAATAGACGCATGTTTTGGATGGTCTTCTTTCTGGAAGATTTTTCTGTTAAATTTGTTTTCTGTTATCCGTACAGGTGTTATTTTCCCTCTTTGCAGTGTCTTTCTGATGTTTTTATTCTCCTTTTTGATGAAGTAGAAAGAATCTTGTGTTGCTGAAAAAAAGTTGAACAAGACTTGTTTGAATCTTCTGAGTTGAAGTGTGTTTCCACTCAGTATTGTGAAGGATTGCTATTTCCAGAGACTTAAGTAGTTGTGGCAGATTTGTTGATGTGCGTGTACTCCTGTCTTGCTGTTCTTGCATGGTTAAAGGGGAATGATTTGCTGGTTTACATTACGAGATTTTGTCATGAGCATCTACAATAGCAGCTGTTAAGTGATCTGTTTGACTTGACTAGCTTCGGCATTCCAGAAAAAATGTGCCTAATGGAAGAATAACTGCTTGTTAATCAAGTTGCTGCTGGTTTAGTAGTTGTTTAAGGGACTGAGACAAGTTTGGGTGCAAAGCCCTTCAGAGCTTCACTGCTACCAAGTAGTATGCAACTCAGTGGCTTTCGAGTATCGACTGACAGCATGTGCTTTCATTTGCTGTGCAGATAATCTCCCTTTCCTGGAAAAAAAACCTTGCATTTTTTAAATTTTGTTAATTTTCCTGAAAAGGAAAGTAGCATTAAAGATAGGAGTGTTGTTTTTTTTAATAGATTGTTTTGAAAAACATTTTTTTCTGTCATAATTTTGTTTTTCTTTTGTGAGACTGGCATAGTATTTTAAAGTGCTTTTTCACTCACTTTCTCTCCTGCCAAAGTAATTTTTGTGCACAGGTAGTGTTTACCAGTAATTGCTGCTTGTCTTCCCTGTGAAAGAAGCGCCATTTTCAGCTTGACCATGGGACAGACTACCCCTCCCATGTTCTTTCCTTCTTCCAGCCACAAAACAAAAGTTAAGTAAACAGCCTTTGCTACCACACCAGGCTAGCAATTTGCTTCAGTCGCAGGTGGGTGAATCTGCTGTGGCCATTTGTTGTACCTTAGACCACTTATCTTTTACCCCAGATCACTCTTGTGTAGAACCTAGAGCCACTATAAACTGGGGTTTAGCCACATCCTTGGAGGCTGTTGGGGTTCCCTTAGTGGGCAAGGGAGAGTCACTTTTGTTCCTCCTGGGAAAGGGAACAGGGAAGGTCTCCCTATTGTGTCAGAATGCTGTGCCCATCCCTGGAAAAGCAGCTTCTGCCATTAGTGACACTGTTGGTTCCATTTTTCCCATCAAAAAGAAACCAAAAACCAAGCATGTATCTTCTACTCCTCAATTTTATTTGGATAGAAGTAGTTTAATTTCCTGGCTCTGGGGTTTAATTCAGGTTGCTGATAAAATACTTTCGGCTTTTCCCGGTTAGGGGTCGTCACAGTGGAACTCCAGTCCGCTCATGATTGGCAGTGGATTTTTACGGTACCGAGTTGCCAGCCCAATGCTCAACCTTCAACGAAGGCACGCCCATACACGCTCGCTCCTACCTGCATGTCTTTAACGTCACTCGACCGCGGGAGGACATGCAGACTCCACACAGAAGGCACTCCAGCTGAGGCTTTTGATAGTTCTTGTAAAATCATTTCTGGTAAAAGAAAGAGGGAGTCCTATTCCTGAAGAGATTCAAGGTACTGATTCTGAACAGGAAGATGCAGGGACAGATTCAGGGTTTTCTCCTCTTATTTTTGATTCCGACTCTGAGAAGAACTCAGTTTCTAATTCTTCCTGTGGGGGGGGGGGTCTCTTTCTCTGAGACTGTTGCTAGAATGTGTCAATGCTTCCAGTGGGAGAACAGTGAAGTGTCTCAGTCCATCAGAAAATACCAAGAGTTGTTGCAGAATGATTTTCCAAAAGCTGCACCCCTCCTTTTATGTCTGCTTTTGAGGATGTGTGTTACTCCCTACAGTTTTTCTGTTAACTAGCCAGCTGTCTCTAAAAAGGTAAATAAGACATACAAAGTTCCTCTGTCTTTTACATTTCTCTACACTATTCCCAAACGTGACCCAGCAGCTATAGTGGATTCCATTGCTGCCAAACACTTAGTTAATTCCAATCCTACTCTTTCTGATAATGATGGGAAAATTTTTGATGGGTATGGGAAAAATAGTATACTTCTACAACTTTGATTTTCAGAATTTAGAATTGTCAGGCTCGTATGTTAGTTTCTTCTGACAAATTTTAAAAGTATGAGGAATGTTTATCTGCAGTTTTTCATACAATAATCTGTTTTAAATTGTTCTTCTATTGCATAGGTCAC
The DNA here is from genome assembly GCF_019279795.1 of Protopterus annectens. NCBI lineage: Eukaryota > Metazoa > Chordata > Ceratodontiformes > Protopteridae > Protopterus > Protopterus annectens. Next base: position 728,603,326 of record NC_056750.1, read on the forward strand.
TAATTATTGTTTGCAATGTGTATATGACTGCAGGCAAGTTGATCAGGGAATCCCAGAGATTTTTTCATCCCTCCTTTTCCAGATTGTCTATGGAAGGGATTTTAATCATTTTTTTTTTTACAAAATAGGATGAGGGGAAAATCTTTACAAAAGTCAAGTAAACAGACGTTTAAGAAGAAATGGAAAGGAGTTTCCAAAAAGAAGTCTCTAATTTCTCGTAACCAAGGGCAGTCCAAGTCTGACTATTCAAGAGACCTTGAGACCCCCTCCCACGCTGGTCCCTTTTTTCCCCAGAAAGTCCGAATCTCTACTTTTCTCTGTGGCAGCAGCTTTGTTTCAGACAAATGGGTTCAGAAAATCATTCATCAGGGCTGCTGATGGTAGTGGGAGGAACTTCCTTCTTTTCCAGGAGGTCGTTCCTCATCCTCCAGATAAGACTTTTTTTTCTTGATCACATACTTTCCCAAGGAGTGATAGAATGAGTTCCTCCTCCCAGGTGGGGAAGGTTTAGTCAAGGTTACTAGTGCTATACTTGTTCTGGATCTTAAACCTGTTTGTGATGGTGCCCAAATTCAAAATGTCACTTCGCAACCTGTTACCACCTCTTCCTCTTTCGAGTTTCCTCATTAGATTTTCTAGTTTCCTCATTAGATTTAAAAGCTATGTATCCCATTCCTATTCTTCAAACTTCATGTGTTTCTTAACATCTTGTGTGCTTGGATCAGATTCAGTTCTCTGCCTTGCCCTTTGCACTATCCACTGCACTAAAGAGTAGTATTCACAAAGTGTCTAGCTCATGTTTCCCTATTAGGCTGAATGCGCGGCTGCTAGATTTACCCCTTCCAGCAAAGTAACAATCACAAACCACAAGAGACAAAACGTAACTAAGAGACTCATTTGTGAAAGTGAAAGCAAACCAACTAACTTCTGATCAACCCCTTTTAAAATGCACAGAACTTTTCTGGATTAGCTTCCTCAGTGTATACTTTACCATTTTGTACCTAGTAACTAAACTTATTCGAAAAAGGTTGTTGGAAGGCAAATAATCTGCCGTTACAGTGGGATTATTAAAGAGAAAGCATCACCCAAGATGGTTTGCTAACAAAATAATTCCCCTTGCTTTCATGTAATGCAACTTAAAGAACACTCTATAAACAATGTAACCATGTGACCTCTATTTGTAGTACTTGACAGGGGATGCTGATTCATAGATTGTTGGCTAGTGGTCTTACAGTAAGGCCAGCCTGTTCCATTCCCCCCATGCTCTACTCGGGTACCATCCTACCTCCACCCAATCTTAATGTCACTCACTACTCAAAAGTTACAATCGTAAACCTCTCCCATCGGCTGCTTCACCCATACCATCACCTATAAACACCTTATCCCCCCCCCCACGTACTGTACTGCACCTTCTTCACTCAGAATATTATTGAACCTATTACTACTTATGTCTCTTAATCTATGAAAAATTCTTAAATTTTGTGGAAGTAATCTAGTTTGTAAATTTGTATCACCCACTAACCCATATTTCATTAACGACTGTAAAACATGACTTTCTTTAGTATTGCAAGTGAACTTTATCACATCAACAAGTATACAGTGGATATAAAAAGTTTACACACCCCTGTTAAAATGCCAGGTTTATGTGATATAAAAAATGAGACCACAATAAATCATTTCAAAACTGTTCCCACCTTTAATGTGACCTATAATCTGTACAGTTCAATTGAAAAACAAATCTGTTAGGAGAAAAAATATAAAAAATAAAAAACATACAATAAGCTGGTTGCATAAGTGTGCACACCCTTAAACTAATACTTTGTTGAAGCACCTCTTGATTTAATTACAGCATTCAGTTTTCTTGGGTACACACCTGCTATCAATTAAAGAGACTCTGATTAACCCCAAATAAAGTTCAGCTGTCCTAGTAGGATTTTCCTGACATTTACTCAGTTGCCTGCTACAGCAAAAGCCATGGTTCACAGAGAGCTTACAAAGCATCAAAGGGATCTCATTGTTGAAAGGTATCGGTCAGGAGAAGGGTACAAAAAAATTTCCACAGCATTGGATATACCATGGAACACAGTGAAGACAATAGTCAAAAAATGGAGAAAATATGGGACAACAGTGACATTGCAAAGAACTGGATGTCTCTCCAAAATTGATGAAAAGACAAAACAAAAACTGATCAGGGAGGCTGCCAAGAAACCTACAGCAACACTGAAGAAGCTGCAGGAATTTCTGGCAAGTACTGGTCGTGTACAACATGTGACAATAATCTCCCGTATTCTCAGTATGTCTGGGCTGTGGGGTAGGGTTGCAAGACAGAAGCCTTTTCTTAAACAGAAAAACATCTAGGCCCAGCTAAATTTTGCAAAACAATACATCAGTCCTCCTAAAAGCATGTGGGAAAATGTGTTATGGTCTGATGAGACGAAGGTTGAACTTTTTGGCTACAATTCCAAAAGGTACGTTTGGCCCAAAACCAGCACTTCGCATCACCAAACAAACACCATCCCCATGGTGAAGCATGGTGGTGGCAGTATCATGCTTTGGGTTTGCTTTTCTTTAGTTGGAAATGGGGCTTTAGTCAATGTGGAGGGAATTATGAACAGTTTCAAATACCAGTCACGTTTGGCCCAAAACCTTCAGGCATCTGCTAGAAAGCAGAAGATGAATAGGAATTTCACCTTTCAACACAATGACCCCAAGCATACATCCAAATCAACAAAAGAGTGGTTTCACCAGAAGAAAATTTGGAATGGCCCAGCCAAAGCCCAGACCTAAATAATTCAATAGAAAATCTGTGGGATGACCTGAAGAGGGTTGTGCACAAGGGATGCCCTCATAATCTAACAGATTTGGGCCACTTTTGCAAGGAAGAGTGGGCAAATATTGCCAAGTCAAGATGTCCATACCAATAGACTCCTACCCAAGAGGACTGAATGCTGTAATTAAATCAAAGGGTGCTTCAACAAAGTATTAGTTTAAGGGTGTGCACACTTATGCAACCAGCTTATAAGTCTTTTTTATTTTTTCCCCCAACAGATTTGTTTTTCAGTTGAATTGTACAGGTTATGGGTCACATTAAAGGTGGGAAAAGTTTTGAAAGTATTTATTGTGGTCTCCTTTTTTATCACAAAAACCTGGCATTTTAACAAGGGTGTGTAAACTTTTTATATCCAGTGTATTTTCTGCTGCTACAAATATCTCAAATACAATATCTGACACTAACTACAAACACCCTACCAAGCCACCCTAACTCCTCCCAGCGGTCAAACGTAAAGTAACATCCAAATGTATATATCTGTAATTCCACTCTCATATCACTCGGTAGCGATATTCCCCAAACCCAGGCCCGTCTTGGTTAAATCTCCAAAATCCAAACTTAATCAATAATGAAAACCCCATCCTCTTAGAATATTTATATAAACCTAGTTTATAGACTCATGTTGGTGTGGTAGGGAATACCTTAGGCTTGAACCCTGTACCTTGTATGCAGGTGTTAAAGACCTGAATTCCCTACCCACCACCATTTATAAAAAAAATTGCAGATTTTTGCCTCATATTTAATCTGATCTATTCCTCATAATATCTGTGGTTTGTAAATATTGCAATGCTTGATATTTGATGGTGCAGTGGCAGCATTGTTGCCTCACAGCTGCAGGTTCTTGGGTTTGATTCTTGGCTGGGGTGCCTTCTTTGTGGGGGGGTCTGTATTTTCTCCCTGTGTTTGTGTGGGTTTGCTTTTGTGTCGTCCCATGTTACAAAGACATGTCTGCATTATTTCTTCCTGGGCCACTGCTGAAATTTTTTTTTTGTTCCAAGTCAGACTGTCCTGATTAACAAATGTTAAATAAAATTGACAGGCATTTGAATTTCAGACTTCAGGTTTCTGAATGTTTAATTCCTTGCATATTTGATGGTGCAGTGGTAGTATTGTTGCCTCACAGCTATAGGTTTTCTGGTTTGATTCTTGGCTGGGGTGCCTTCTGTGTGGAGTCTGCATTTCCAACCTGTGTTTGTGTGGATTTGCTCTGGTGCCCTGTCATTTTACAAAGACGTGTCTGCAGTATTTCTCCCTGGGTATCTGCTGAAAATTGTTTTTGTTCTGTCAGCAGTAAAATTGACAGGCATTTGAATTTCAGACTTCATGTTCTTCAGAAAATACATAGTAACACAACCTTTTATTCTAGCAATTTTCTAAGATTATAAGATGAATATTTGAAATTTGTCCCTATTTTTGGGACTGTATTCCCCCATTATTGGCTTTGTCCAGGTTTTTTGTGCTAAGGTTGACAGCTATGGCAAGAACTGAATTCACTGAATATGTTTGAGGGCTGTATTCCCTCATTACTGGGTTTGTCCAGGTGTTTTGTACTAAGAGGTTGACAGCTATGGTGAGAACTGAATTCACTAAATGATAGCCATTTAAGTTTCAGTATTCCTCTCTTTTACAAAGCAGCTGATTTGGCGTAGTGGTATGTTGCTCTGACTGTTTTGCACAGGGACCTTGGCAGTAAAATGTATGGTGGTAAGACAGCATTTCTCTTTCACAAAGCAGCTGATTTGGCATAGTGGTATGTTGCTCTGACTGTTTTGCACAGGGACATTGGCAGTAAAATGTATGGTGGTAACACAACATTTTATTCTAGCAACTTTCCAAGATTATACAAGCAATGTTTAATGTGTCCCTGGTTTTTGGGCTTTTGACCCCCCCCCCCCAATACATTTTGGCTTTTTCCAGTTTTCGTGTGCTGCGAAGTTGTGATCTAGTTGAGTATTGAGTAGATTTTACAAGGAGCTGAGAGCTGCAGGGGAACAGAAGTTTAGTGTTGCTTAAGTGAAGCTGGTTTGCCTTGTTAATAGCGCAACAGGTTGTGTACTTGCTTTTGATGCAGAAGGCTGTGGGTTCTACTCCCACAAGGGGTGGATGCTGCCGTACTGAGAGTGTTCTCCTTGGTGAAGATACTAACTATGAGTCTGTTATGGGTTTGCCATCCACTTCCTCTTGCAATATTACTAGCTTATCATTTTTTTAATCTAATATAGGCAATTTATTCCTGAGGGGCAACAGACACTTTATTTTTCGATGAAACCATGAAATATAAAGGTGTTTGCTAGCAGCAACCTCTTCATTAGTTACAGATTTCTGTAATGTGGAATTATTTAGATGACTTTTATTTCTTCAGAGATTGTGCATATTTACTGATAAAGGACTGTAGAATTGTATATATTTACTGATAATGGTGGACTGTAGAATTGTGCATATTTACTGATAATGGTGGACTGTAGAATTGTGCATCTTTACTAATAATGGTGGACTGTGGAAGTCTGAGTAGACTTTTATGATAAATGTTCTGAACTGGGCAGTTTTGCCATTATGGGTGCATGCGTTTTGTTTCATTGCTTACAGGAAAAATGTTCAAAACAAATTTAAAACGCCCTCTAACAACTTTACTGTATTGTACAAGGAATATAATTTAGTACAATGAGGAAGGTGCATCAAAGAGCACATGTATGTTTCATGTGCAAGGGGCCTATGATTTGAAAACAGCCCAAAATTAATCTTTATCTGCAACTGGCAAAATGTATTTTCTTTGAATGTGGGTTTCAATGCTGTTTCAATGAATGTGAGTTTCAAGGGCAGAGAAGTTTTAATGCTAAGTTTTCATTGTGAGACTGCATTGCTTTGTTTAGCAGATGACTTAGTGTTTGTGCTGTAAAATACTAAATAAAACTTTCAAATGAAGTCCAACTCAACATAGAAGTAAAGCAGTATGCACATTAGTGTTTATGGTAAATGGAGTGAAATAGCCAAGTAATGGTTCATTGGAATGGCTGCAGAGGTTCCATTCAACCATGATTTTGTCAGGGGGGAAGGGCAGCAAACTCAGACAGGCCCAGCTGAACTATACCTCCCAAGTGTCCCGATTTTCAAAGAATGAATAGATTTTTGCTTCTTATTTTTGGATTGTTCTTCATACAATTTGTAGTTTTCTGGCAAATCATTTAGGAATTAAGTCACTAAATAATAATACACAGAGTTTCAGACTTCATAACCTTCAGAAAAATGCATGGTAAAGTAAGAACTGTTATTCTGTCAACTGTCTCAATTTATGCAAGAGCAATTTTTAGTACTGTTTATATGTTCCCCCAATATATTTGGCCTTGTTCAGATTTAGTGCATTAACAGGTTGAGAGGTACATGCAAATAAATTGCTTTATAGAATTAGGCATAGCCAACCTCTCAACTGTCCCCGATTTTGGCTCAAAATGTTGCTCTTCCCCCTAATAATCCCTCCGCAAAATGGCAATTTTGGAAGAAAACATGGAGGGTTTACAATTAAGGAATAACTAGTAATCAAAGTTATAGATTACTTGAAATGCATGTAGATTCTTTAATTTTGTCAGCTGCTCAAGTTAGCAGTACTAATATTAAAGTGTCCCTTCTTTGATAGGTTCCCAGCTGTATTGTGTGGCTATTTTATATTTTTGCATCACATTTTTGGTCCATTTTTCATAAAATTGTGTTTTTTGACAAATTAGTGACAAATCATTAAAGACTGAAGTTAGAAAATGACAGACATTTGAGTTTCAGATTTTATACCCTTCAGAAAATTCATACTAATGCAAGACCTATTCTATTATCTTTCTAAGTTTATTAGAGCAATATTTAAAAATTGTCCTTATTTTTGGGCCTTTTTCCCACTTCTGTGTATGGCTTTGTCCAGATTTCTTGCTCTGAGGTTAAGAGGTATGACAAATGTGTCAGGGCCATCACAGTCAGCCAGAGACATTTCAAATTGTGACATACTTGTTGCACCCCACTCCCCCATGTAGTGACTCTGGATGTGTCCAAGCAAGGCAATGAGTAGTTATGCAGTGTAAATGTGCAGTGTGTCCCCCCATCCAAGGTAGACACAAGTACTACACTGGCTTTTCATCTGTCCTTGATTTTGCAGAACGGTCTGGTTTCGGTCATATTTTTGTACTGCTGATTTATGCTTATTACTCAGAAAGTGCCTGTTGCTCTGTGTTTAAGTAGCAATGCTTTAATGACCATAAGGTAAGCTTGTCTGAGATCTTAAGATGCAAGTAAGCTTTAATAAGCATACTGTTAAAGAACTGCCAACATTGAAAGCCTTTCTGTTGTTGCCATGCAGAGAATACTTGACTAGATAATGTATAAGCTTTGGGTATTAAAGGACAGGATTCCATTATTTTAAAAAGCTCATTACACTTGTTGGAGACTTCCAGTCATCTCTACAGACTTTACCCATACAGTCATCTCTACAGACTTTACCCGTAAACTAAACAGAATGCCAATCATGTGTGGTCCATAACCTATACAGTAATCCTTTAAGCAATGTGTCTCGAGCTGGTTTCTTGTTTGCTTTTCATTTTTTACTTTGATCATGTTTTCCTCATGAAACAAGTAGATAGTTGTCAGGCCGCAGGTCTTTTTTGGATAAGAAACATTTTTACAAGTGGGGGCATCACCGAGATTTCTACTTTCAGCATGTTACTTGGTACTTTAATAAAGCTGAATATAAATTATAATTAGAACTCCAGTGCAAGGAGAAGTGGTTTGAGTTGAGTGCTTCTTGTTTTTTTTATACTTGATTTTGACTGGCATTCCAGTAATGTATTTAAAAAGTAATTTATTTTTTCATGCCTCACAACCTTTTGTTTCCATCTAGATATTAAGTAAGCTGTCATGCAGCCAATGCATTGAAATATTTTTATTCTTCTACACTTATTTTTGTCTTGATTGGACTCTCATAATGATGGTTTGGCACCCAGGGCAGCATATTTAAAGTTAGTTTTTGTGGTTTTGAGCATAGCTCCTCCCCTTTCTAGTTGGCCACACCCCTTCCCATTGACCCCACCCATTCAGCTGTCTCCTGCAGCCCCCCCTTTGATTTGAAGTCACCAGCCGCCACTGACAGTAACAAACAGGAATTAAGTCATCTGTGAATGCTGATAAGGACATTCTTGAGAATCAGACTGATTTTTCAAATCTGTCATTAGTATTTTTACAGCAAACTCATTTTGCCAATATCTTCAGGTTTAGAAACTATAAGTAATGGCAACAAGGAACAGCAGGGTTTTCAGAAGTATAAGCCGTATTCCCAGTGATAAATACCTTCCAAAGGTTTCTGTCACACTAGGCAGATGGTCTTGTCATATCTCTTGGAGTCATGATTTTATCAGAGATGGAATTATATGTTTTTTCCTAATGGACTAAAATTTATCTTCACTTAAAAGATGATCCTTTAAATATTTAGTACTTAATAACAAAACTCCAGTTAAAATATTATTTTCCACATTTTATTCAATTGATGTAAATATAACTGGAATGTTTTTAGATGACTATTTAAAGAGCAGATTTCAATAGTCAAGCAAGATTTGTGCCTTTCTTTATTAATAAAATAGCCTTAGTGTCTTATAATGTGGTCAAAAAAGACATAACTGAGTGGGGAGTGAGAGACTTTAAAGACTGTGGCTTATGATACATCCATAGTTGTGAAACCGGCAGACCAGAGGCAGATGACACATTAAAGTGACACTCCATCTCCCTGAAACACACACCCAGCTGACACTTTGCAGATAAGGACAGACAAAAAGTAACTAGTAATTATTCTATCGAATGGTCTTCTTCACATATCCTGGGAGGTCCCATTCCAGCTTGTTGATGCAGGAAGGTGTCTTAAAGAAGCCTTGATCTATAAGGAGAAAGCATTCATCTGGCTATTTTATCCTCAGTCATTAGAGTCGATTGTTTTTAGTCTATATTTTTCACATAGTTTACTTGCCAAGGAAAATTAATTATATTCATCTCTTTTTAAATAAAGTGACAAGTTTATCTGGAAGAAAACTACTGTGTGGATTACTTTGCAAGCTTTTAGTGGTAACTGAATATAAAGTATAATGCCAGGAAATGGGGGTGGCAATGCTGTGCATGTGCATTAAGGGTATTTTATCTGTGTACACATTGATAAACAGCAAGATATCTGTATAAATGGACAATACTCAAGAATTCATTATAATAAAAATTGTTACCCTGAGGCAGTTGTTTATGGTCTTACTTTCCTGGGCAAAAAAATATACATAGGTCACACTAGTTGACAAGTAAGAAAGAGAAGATAGGATAATATAAAGTTTTGAAATGTTTTAATATTCATGCTTGTCAGAATTGAGAAATTCTTATGAAAGTTTCTGATATTTTGTTAAAGAAGGAAAAGTGCTATATTTTTGTATATAGCACATTGGAGATAAATGGCTTGTGCAATGAATTTATTAAATATTTATAACTAAATATTTTTCTGTTTTTTTAATTGCACACATTTGATTAGGATATTTATTATAGATGTTTTCGTTGTAACGTCAGTCAGCTGATACACAGGAAATAACTATTGATTAACTTATTTCATTATTTATGCAATAAGATGTTAATTTAAAATTTAACCATTGAAGGCATAAGCAGATACTAACTTAAAGTTTGCAAAATAAAAATAATTTTATAAGCATGCTGGAAATTAGTCATGTCACCATAGTGACACAAATAATTACATTTATTTTTTATTTATTGACATTTGTTGACCGGGAAAGCTGACTGGGTCAGGAAACCCATTTTCAGTGGAGGCCCGGGGAGAAAAGCTCCACAGTTAATCAAATATTGTAGAACAAATACGCAGTGAAAGAGATAAACATACATAAGCATAGGGTGGGAAGTAAATAGTATATAATATATAATACATAGATGAATGCAATATTTAAAAAAGTCACTTTTCCATATTCTTATCTGTTCTAAACTTTTCCCCAGATCAAGCATTTACAGAGAACCCACAGGCATTGTTCCCTAGTTTCTTTTTAAAGAGTTTGCTTAATTCAAGGAAGACGTGCAACTGCTCTGTAAAAATAGATATAAATTGATCATCTTTATTATTCTACTGCTTTGAGATCACAAGACTTCATTAGATAAACCTTAAAGAGTGAGGAGCATTTAATCAGACCCATAGGAAAGAGTGGTAGGTAACAATCTACCCTTAACAACTTTCCCTCCTGCACTGGAATTAATGCATCCCTTTTCAGTCCCTCTTGAACAATACTTCTCATCCTGCTCTTTTTCCAACTGCCCCCATCCACCACTCTGCCCCTCTCATGGATCTCCTGTATACCTAAGTTATAAACCTTCTAGTTACACCAGCTTGGAACAAGCAGCCTAAATAGAAACAATCATATACCACTATTCTATAACTTGAAATCAACTGAAATGAAAGAATACTAAACTTCTTTACAATAATATTTCCCTTGTGCAGTATCAATGCATTTACTTCTGCAAGATTTTATAGCAGGAACGCCTGTATGGACTTACAATTTTTGATTTAGATACTTTACTGTATATTCCTGTCTTGTAATTATATTTGTTTCATGAGAAATGTAACTTTTTTTCTGAGAACTATCTGAAATTTACTTGTTAATATAAATGTATTGTGGTGGACCCTTTCTCACTGAGAAGTCAGAAAACATGATCTTGCCAGGCTGGAATCATGCTGTAATAAAATTGCCAGGTTTGCTTATAACTCTGCTTTCCGAACCAATCACTGTGAATCTGTAAGGGGGCTAAAATGGTTAGAACTTCCCTAGCTACTCAATTTCCATCAGTTATTCATTGCCTGTAATATAGTCAGATATCCCAAGAAAACCCCAGCACTAAGCTGGTTACTTTCCCCCTACAGAACGAATAGTCATCTCTGCTGTATTGATAAATCACTCCTCTGCATCTCTAAGGCCAATAAAATAACATAGGGAAAGCTCTATTTTCCCATACCATAGCTCAATGCTGGAACACCCCCCCCCTTACTTCTGCCCCCACTAACACACATTTCAGAAATGCACTCAAATCAAATTTTTTGAATAAATGGCTATGTCCATGCATTACATAAAATTCACAGCCTCAGTATACTATAGACAGTCCTTCCCACCATATGTACCGTAAACATGTTACAGTTAAGTATCTTACTGTTGACTAATACAAATGTTTTTACCATGTGAATTTATTTTTATCTCATCTTATACATTGCTATCATACGTGTGATTGTATGTGACTTTTATCCCTGTATTTTATCTCACTTGATTGTATTTGACTTTTTATCTCTGTACTTTACTTCACCGATTGTTGATAGATGTGGTTTGTACCATCTTGTTTAATTGTAATCTCACTGTGGAACTTTTCTCCCCGGGCCTCCACTGTAAATGGACCTGTGTCCAGTCAGACCATCCCGGTTAAGAAATGTAAAATAAAATAAATAAATAAATGGGCACTGCCACATCAGACTTTCCCATTCAACAAAGACAAATATATAAATAAATCCACACACTGAACTTTATTAAGATTGATCCTTGCTGTTTTCCACATCCTTGCTCACCATCAGTCTTTTCCTTTGTTACATATTATTCATTCATTCCTCCACTCTGTGGTTTATATCTGGGGCCTTAACGGGAGCTGTCTGGAGGGAGGCATCATCCGCCAGGCCATGCTTTTACTCCTACTGACAGATCCCAGCAAAAGACCATTTGTTTGAGTTATTAAATGCTGCCCTCTTTGTATTGCTACAAGCAAAATGCATCACATCTCTAGATCTTTGCCAAGTACATACTCCTGGATATACTGTCTGTAAAGGCTACTAGTACTCAGTGGATTTGGAAGCATAGCAACGACACCCACTCCAACCCACATCACTGACCCATCATACAAAAGATGGTATCTGTGTACACAGCTAGCTGTGCAGTTCCACCAGAATGGGTCGTCCCATTCTCCTTGCTAGTACTATTACGTGCCCCGCCATCTAGTTAAACTTTGCTTGCTTGCTCTCTCATCTGAGCTTTATCCCTCTACCAAACTGGTGCTGCCAATTCAACATTTTTAAAAGAATTCTAACACAATGGATGGGATTTATAGTAGGGTACCATAATGCAATGTATGGGAAAGTGGCTGTGATCAGGGTCTGGACATGGGTGCCAGAACCATAGAGCGAGGGGGAGGGGAGCCCCCCACTTTTTTGCAGACTCTGTCCCAGTTAGTTTTGTTTTCCATGCCACAATGATGTCAGTTTGTGAGCGAGAACAGATTATTCAGAAGCTGTTTGCAAACAGGAACAGCAAGATTATTCAGAAGCATATGTCCGGCTGTTTGCGAGTGGGAGCTGCAGACTGTAATTGCAGAGTGGAGCAGGAAGGATTTATCAGACCCTGAATACTGCCTGCGAGATCTGAGTGAGTAAGCTAGGGGTGTGTGTGTCTTAAATTGCCCCCAACAAGATACATCCAGGGACTAGAGGTACTCAGGCTTAAACCCTGTACCTTGGGTACAGAAAAAAGAGCCTAATGTCCCTAGCCACCATCACTTGTGAATTTATGCCTCACAGTTTTGTTCTGTTGCTCTTCTGGTTTGGTAAAACAAATCTTTTATTCAACAATTTTCTAAGGTTATAAAATCAGTATTTGAAATGTGTCCCTATTTTGGGGCTGTATTCACCCATTATTGGCTTTGTTCTGTATTTTTGTGCTAAGACGTTGAGAGCTATGGTGAGAACTGAATTCACTAAATGATATGATAGCCATTTAAGTTGGTCTTCCTGTCTTTCAAGAAACTGCTGATTTAGCTTAGTGGTATGTTGCTCTGACTGTAGTGCTCTGGGTTCAATACTTGGCTGTGAAATGCATGGTGGTAACACTATTTTATGCAAGCAACTTTCCAAAATTATACATGCAATGTTTAAAATGTGTCTCTGGTTTTTGGCCTTTTGCCCCCCACCAATTGAAAATAACTTCAAGAAGCTGTGCAACATGCCTATGGCTTACACTCTACTGTGATTCTGTATTTATATATTGTGTGTAGTAGTAGACTTATCATGGAAACGTTCTGAATAGGGCAGTTTTGTCACTATTGGTGCATGCATTTTGCTTCATTGCCTACTGGAAAAATGTTCATACAATAAATTTAAAATGCAGTTGTGTGTGGAAGTAGACCTTTATGATGGAAATGTTCTGAATAGGGCAGTTTTGTCATTATTGGTTAATGCATTTTGCTTTATTGCCTACTGGAAAAATGTTTAAACAATACATTTAAAATGCGCTCTAACTTAAGTCTAACGTGTGCTGTACTGTACAAGGAATCCAATTTAATACAATCAGGAAGGAACATCAAGGAATGCATGCATGTACGCATGGCCCTAAAATGTGTTTGAAAACAGTCCAGGAAACAGGAAAGTGTGAAAGGCTCAAAATCATGGGCAAATTTTAAGCTTTACTCTTGTTACCAAAGCAATGGATGAAGGTAAAACAATTCACACCATAATACCTTGACCTGGCCAAGCCTTTTGACACACTCCCCAACTCACGTGTAGTACAAAAGATGAATAATGTAGGAGCAAACACTTACATCACCAGTTGCATTGCCAACATGGCTCACAGGATGCAGGAGATCAAAACAGGGTAAGAGAACAGTCACCAATGGAGTCCCCGAGGGTTCAGTGCTGAGACTTTGGCATATACATCTCAAAAGCAAAAAGAAATACCAAAGAGCTTTGGCCAGCTAAGTTTGAGATGACTGCAAGCTAGGAGAAGTTATGAAATTCCCAAATGACTTAACCATCATGCAGGAAGGTTTGTCCCAAATAACAACTGGTGTCAAAATCATGACAATGCCCTCTGAGAACCGATCCAATTCTTTGGCATTTGGGAACTTGTGTGTACAGTGACCAAACTTTTGACCAACATGTGCCCAGAGTCATAAGAAAGCCTTTCTGTATTGCACAGCTTATAAACAAATTGATTGTGACTAGATCTAGAGATGTTGTTGTCCCCCTTTACAAAGCTTTCATTATGTCAATCATTTTATATAATGCCCACTTTGGCATGTATGTGTCCAGCCTCATGCAACAATTGGAAGACCTTTGGAGGTACCTTACTAAAAGTATACAAGTCCTAAACAATAGGTCTTGCATGGACCACCTCAAAGATTTATTACTATACTCAGTATCCTACAGAGTGCTTAGATGTGACATGTCTGGCATACAAAGCATCCTCCGACATAATACAGATGGACCTACTGAACATCAGCAAGTCAAATGGCATCAGAAATACTCAGTCCAGGTATCTAAACTGAATGTTGTGGAGAGATGGATATATATCACAGAGGCTACCACTGTTCCGGAACAGACTATCCATAAAAATAAAGCAAAGCTCATCCATCCGTATTCAAATGCAACTTGGATCTAAGGATGGGTAATAGAAAATGTACTCCAGGATTCCCCACATGCTGCTAATGGATAGAGGCAGTTTCTAAATGCTGCATCCCTTACATGGCCCCCTCAAATTATCTATGGTATGATCACAGTTGTTCTCACTAGGGCTAATGTACAATTATCAGCCATGGGGATAGCTAAGACCAATCAGAAAACGTTAATTCAAGCACCAAAAGGGAATTGGCTAAGCTTAAAATGTCCAACAAGTGAAAGTTGGGGTAGCAAATAGTTATAAAAAAAATTACCCTTTTTAGTTTGCTAAGTGCCTCTGTCACCCTCTGCCTCCCCAGTCTTTAACAGCTGGACAATTCACAGATCCATAATGCAACTGAATATGACATGAATCTGCATACCAAACAGTACTTACAAATAGGTTTTTTAAGCTTACAAGAATAAAACACACAAAAATGGGGAACATAATCAGATGTATGCAGCCAAGATGGCAGCTTGATTCAGAAGTCCATATAATGACATCTGTCTGTGACCAGTCATCCATATTGCCAATGTTATCTGAGTTTATGGAGGAGCCAAAATTCGAGTTACATAAGCTACAGTACAACTGCATGTATTAGTTTCAGAAAGTGAGATGTCTGAAAAAAGTTAATTGTTTGCCTTCTTATATTAAAGAATTGTTAGATTTTCTTAATAAGCTTAAAGACGTTGTTTGATCATCAGATATGGATTGAGTAACATTAGATGTATAAAGTTTATATACCAGCATTAAACACACTGATGGTATTAGATCAATTTTTAGAATTTGTATAGCTAGCCCCTTCACTACTTAAGCAGAATTAACAGAATTTTGTTTTTAAAATAAATGTTTTGTCATTTAAGATCAGGTTTGGTATGTCTCTTGGCCTCCAGTTACACAAATTTAATGCTGAAGGCTTTTGAAGAAGATTACATTGATGTTACACAGTTTTTTCTTCTTCTTTTGGCTGCTCCCATCAGGGGTCGCCACAGCAGATAAACTGTTTCCATTTCTTCCTGTCCTCTGCATCTTGCTCTGTCACACCAACCACCTGCATGTCCTCTCTCGCCACATCCATAAACCTTATCTTAGGCCTCCCTCTTTTCCTGTTACCTGGCAGCTTCATCCTTAGCATCTTTTTCCCAATATACTCTGCATCCCTCCTCAGCACATGTCCAAACCAACAATCTTGCGCCTCTGACTTTGTCTCCAAAACTTCCAACCTGGGCTGACCCTCTAATATACTTATTCCTAATCCTGTCCATCCTCGTCACACCCAGTGCAAATCTTAACATTTTCAACTCTGCCACGTCAAGCGCTGACTCCTGCCTTTTTGTCAATGCCGGTCTCCAACCCATATAACATAGCTGGACTCACTACCCTCTTGTAGACCTTCCAACATATTGTATATAACTATTATTGATACATTGATGACTTAATTTTTATATGTCACAGTGATCCTGAAGAGTACACCAGTGTATTACTGTACGTTAACAGCCATGGGTTCAAATTTACAGGGGCAGTTGTTGCTAAACAAGTCAATTATGTGTACTTCATTGTTTATTGGCTGGGCAATGGCTGTATTGGATCTAAATTATATAGGAAACTAATTGTTAGAATTGATTTTTTACATGGCACTAGTTGTCATTTCCCCATCTAAATTTTTGTCTTAGAGTGAAAAGATTGCGTACTTGAAGTGATTTTTCAAGGAGGTACACATCTTATTAATATGTTTGATAGAATAGGGGTTATTCTGGTGAAGAATTAATGGACACACACAGAAATGTCTTGCTTATCTTTACAACATAATGCATGCAATTCTGTCACTTTGTCTTTTATATTGTTGCAACTGTTTCTAGAATATATAAACAGGACATTTTTAACTGAATGCAGTGTTTTTTTTCTGTTCAAACTATAAAAATTGGTTGTAGTTTGGAAGGCTGAAGTATCACAACACTGACTTTCACTATCCTGAAACAAGAAGGCCGACAACATCTGAACACCAATGTCCCAGAACACTGACTGCAAACTCCAGGTAAATAACCATTTAGCCAGCATGTTGAACTTTGCCCCTTATACCAACTCTGAGGACACACTACTGTGTGGATATTTAGATAGGGGTTGTGGGGGGGTACAGCTCTGCAGTCCCACAAAAAAGGAATAAATGAAGAGCTATTCTAAAAAGAAGAAGTTACTGCATAGATGGAAGCAGAACTATTCAACCTCAAGTTTCAACACTGGACGATTCAACCCCAATGAAATTGTATACACTTTCATGTCTAAATTTACATTTATTGTCTATGGGAGTAGCTAGTGGATAGTTTGACCCCAATTATATATAAAAAAGTTTTTAAAGTTTTATAAATGCATTTAATTGCTTAACATATCAATCATGATTATTTTCACTGGAATATAATATATTATTTAACTTTTTATATGTAAATGTTAATTTATTTAACATTTTATTTAATTTGCAAATATAATTAATTTAATAACAGGAAATCAATATTATTTAACATTGCAAACATTATTTTAAATTAGCATTGAAAACAACATGCATTTCAAATGCAAATGTTTTAAACAGTTATATATCCTCATTACTTTTTTTTTTTTTTTTTTTGAGGTACTTAGACATTTTCTCAGTAACTATGCAGATGCATGAGCAGTATATAACATTTTTTATTCTTTATGTCAAATATCTGTGGCTTTTTTTCTTGCTTTGCCATTTCAGTGGGGTCAAATTGTCCCATACCCACATAGATACCTTACTGACAGAAATTTACACTGGCAGTCCTTTTTTTTCTTTTTTTTTTCTTATTTTCAGCAACTTGTGATGTGGGCACCTGATATTCAGTGAAGAGATATTGTGCAAACTGTGGAGAAGCTTTCATGAGGCTGAATTTCAACTACAGCATATGCCTAGGCACATCATTTGTCTCTTTTCCATTGTCATTACTGCTAAATAGATTCTCACTTTATTTTCAGTTTCTGTTTTGGTGACAGGAGTTGGTCCCATTATGGAAGAGGCTTCTTTTCATGGGAGAACTGAGGTAGTACTTATTCTACCAAGGAAAATTTAGACAGGCCATCAGGGAATTTCCCCTGCTTATCATTATTGTGAGTGGGATCCATTTTTGAGGAGCACTTTCTGTTTCTATTCCAGGCATGGAGGCAATCCAGAGAAATGAACATCAGTTGGAGGGAGGAGGAGATAAAGGGTGATCAATAAAACAGAGGACAAAGCAAATATCACAACCAGAGAATGTGTATAGGATTCTGAGGAAAATATTCAAAGAAATTTGTTGATGGAGATGAGTCAGCGAATCATGCCTGTATAATTAAAATCTTCCAGTGAAGAAGATTGAGGGATGATTTACTTAAAATGGTAGTGCAGAGTGAGCCAGAAAATGAAGGAGTTACGTCCTAGGAGAACATTATGGATTAAATACAAAATGATTATGCAGAGACAATCCTGAAGAATAGTGATGAGATGGAAAAGAAAACATATGCAGAGAAAGTGAAAGAAGGCAAAAGTGGAGTAGCAGAAATGAAGGCATTAGAAACTGAAAAATGAAAGCAAGTGGTAAGGATACAAAGTAAAGAAGTCAAGAAATGGATAGGTATGAATTGTGGGAAATCTTAATAGCTCCTCTGGGTATAAAAGCACATGAGGTAAGAACATTTATTCCTAGTCCCCAATGTTGTTGTCTTTCGGCTTTTCCCGGTTAGGGGTCGCCACAGCGGAACTCCGGTCCACTAATGATTGGCATTAGATTTTCATGAACACCGAGGTGCCAGCTAGACGTTCAACCTTCAACGAAGGCATGCCCATTTACGCATGTCTTTCGAACGCCCACCCAACCATGGGGAGGACATGCAGACTCCACACAGAAGGCACTCCAGCCAAGAATCGAATGGGAGAACCTCTTGCTGTGAGGCAACAATGCTACCACTGTGCTACCTCCCTAATTTTTTTTCCAGTGGAAAATTTTCTTGGAGAATATGAAAAAGAAAGACTGCAACCATTGCAATCTTTGTGTGATAAAAGCACTTAACAGGGAAATCTTCTACTTCTTTCGGCTTTTCCTGGTTAGGGGTTGCCACAGTGGATCACTTGTCTGCTCATGATTAGCAGTGGAGTTTTACAGTGTGGAGTTGCCAGCCTGGTGCCCAACCTTCCACAGAAGGCACACACATGCATGCACTCATACCTATGGACAGTTTAGAGTGTCCAATCCACCTACAGCATATCTTTGGGACTTGGGAGGAATCTGGAGCACCCAGAGGAAACCCACGCAACCACAGGGAGGACATGCAGACTCTGCACAGAAGATACCCCAGCCGAGAATCGAACCGGAGAACCTCTTGCTGTGAGGCAGCATCACTAACCGCTGCACACTGTGGCCGCCCAAAAGCACTCAACAGGGAAATAAGAAAGAAAATTCATGTACAATTTTGAACAGAGGTAGAAGGAGAGACTTTGAAAGGACAATTGAATATTTTATGTAAAGAAGTATTGTATATTGCAAAATATTATGACACAGAGTTTATGGACCAGTGGTTGGGATTGTAATA
The DNA here is from genome assembly GCF_019279795.1 of Protopterus annectens. Classification (NCBI taxonomy): domain Eukaryota; kingdom Metazoa; phylum Chordata; order Ceratodontiformes; family Protopteridae; genus Protopterus; species Protopterus annectens. The sequence continues at coordinate 728,622,187 of NC_056750.1, forward strand.
TTGTGTTAAAAATAGAAAGAGAAAATATTATACATATACCAAGCATGATAAATGTGGAGGGGAATAGGAGTGGCATAAAATACTGGGGACAACCCAAAACATGGGTTTCTTTTGTGGAAAAGGACATTTGATAAGTGACTGAGATAAAAGAAATGTTATATTCGTGGGAAAAAGAAAGAAAAGAAAATTCACAAAAATAAGAAACTGTCGTAGTAGTAGAAATAGAAGAAAAATTAGATGACAATTAATAAAGATGACATAGAGGAAGGTTCTGAAATAAGTTATGAAGAAGACATACATTGGGCAGTAGTAAAAGAAAAATAATCTGTTGCTAAAAGGGTAAACAGAAAAAGAAAATTAAAAGGGACAAGAACAAAAGCAATAAAAGAAAGGAAATGGATGAAAAAAATATATACAGCTAATGAATGGAGTTTGGTATAACGGTTAAAATGCTTGACTCACAAAGACAAGGTACAGTGTTTGATTCTCACATTTCAGAGAGAAATTGGTTAGGCTTAGAATGGGTTATTAAAAAGCTAGCCCAGTAGTTAACTGTGAATTTATGAAGCCATAAATAAAAAAAGGGAAAATGAAAATTTTGGAGTGCTTTCTGTAAGTGCGAGTAGTATTAAGAATATAGTAAGAAGGATAGGAATTTTGGAGTGGTGTAATACATGTGATATAGAGGTAATTATATTAGAAGACAAAATATTTGTAACAAACGAAGACTACAAACAGAAAAACTATGAAAAGGAAATATAATCTGTAATTTGGGAAATCAGAGATGTTCTGAAATAGCCATATTCTGTAGAAATACAGTAAAGTTATTAGATGTAACTTAGGAAAAAATGGGAAGATTAACCGCTGTAGATTTAAAATGAAATGAGCATGTATATAGAATTATAACATTACATGCTTATACTAATTGTAAAGAAAGGCAAAGCTTATTGTATCAGATTTTAGACTGTAGTTAAAAATATAAATATTATAATAACGGGAGACTAATTGTGATTTATGAGGCAAGTGTAAAAAGAAAGAAAATATGAGTAAAACAGAAGTTAGAAGATGTAAGTTAAAACTTTTGGACAAAATTCATGGACTTACACAATGGGTATGTACAGAACTGAAATAGGTTTTATAGTATCAGAAGGTTTAGTTATAGGTGAAGGGGGTAATTGAAACATGATTTTCTGATTAGCTTGCAATGTGTCTAGAGATAAAGAAAACAAGTAATGTATAAAATAGGTAAACAAAATGTATACATGAGAAAGCATTTAATGAAGGAGAGAGATTAGTAATGCAGTTATGGAAAGATCATATTACTGAGAACATTTTATAAAAACTGGTCTGAATGGTGGATATTTAAGGAAAAATATAAACAAATATTTTTTACAGTGGCAATGGGATGTGAGAAAGTAAAGAAAGAAAATTATCAAAGAACATATGATGATGCATTTGAAGATAATGATATAAAGTATTTTGACAAAAAAAAGAATTATATAAAAATACAAGAATTGCTATATAAACAAATATATAAAGAGAAGAAGCATCTAGTTACTTAAGCAGATTAGTAAAATAAGGTGGTAGTTAATGAAAGAAATAAAAAATGTAAAAGGAGAAATAGAAAGTACTCAGAACATGATTATGATTAGGGTGGTATATACGTACAAGAAATGTTTAAAGAAAAATAAAATGTTCTGAATAAAACATGAAAAGTAAAAAAGTTAAGAGAAAGAATAAAGAGTTATTACAGGAGATTTCTTTAAATGAGCTAGATAAAGTATCAGTTCAAGTAAATATAGATTTGGCTGAAGGATCATATGGTACAGGATATGTAATGTATACAAATTTAAGGAATTGGAAAAAAAAAATACAAAAAAAATTTGAATGAATGGTTAAATGAAGGTTTTATGTATAAAGAATCTTCTTGTGGAATACTTAATTAATATGGAAAAAGGAAGACAGAAGACAAATAAATGGTGACCAGTAGGACTGCATAATAATATTTATAAGGTTTTTATAAAAATAGTATAAAAGTGATTTGAAACTAAACTGGGAAATATTATGGAACATCAGGCATATATTACAAAGGATAAGGTTTGCCAAGAATTATTAATGATAGTTAAAGAAGTTGTAGATGATATGAATAAAAAAGCAAAAATCAAGATAGGAGACGCTAATAAGGCAATTGACACAACTGGACATGAAATTTTATGGTTAATAATGAAAGAATATAATAGAGGTGAGAAAGTTAGGAAATTATGTATGTCAGTGTACAGTAATAGTCGTGGAAGGTTGGGTGCCAGGCTGGCAACTTGACACCGTAAAACTCCACTGCCAATCATGAGCGAACAGGTGATACACTGTGGTGACCCTAACCGGGAAAAGCCAAAAGAAGTGTACAGTAATAATAAAGTAAAATATTTGTAAATGGCTGGTTAAGCAAAAAAGGATGTCCAATAAGTTGTATACTCTTTGTATTACTTATGACTGTGAGAGTATGTGAATTAAATTACAAAATGAAGGGGATGGGGTATATAACACTTGGAAGTGTTAAGAATTCTATTTCTGTCAACATACACAGGTGGCATTATAAATCCAAAAAAACAAAATTTGAATAAAGAAAGTAATTTTTGGTTGGCAGAATGGTTAAGGTGTTTATCTTTGACTTTCACATGGGATAATTGGCTATGCTTGAAATGGCCCACAATGGCAGTTTGCATTGTGTTAACCAATGAGCCTATATGATGTTGAAGGGTTGTTTCTGTGCTGACAGATTAAGGTAAAAACATTTTCTGGGTGGGAAGTTGGCATAATGGTTAAGATGTTTACCTGACAGACACAGGGTGGAATAGCTGGCTAGGCTTGAAAAGGCCCACAATGGCAGTTAGCCTAGTAGTAATCTACTTGTACTAATCTGTTAATCTGTTTGCACAAATGAGTGTCTAGAGGTGATATGGATGGATTTAAATTAAGAGAAAAGTAAAGGAATAGTTGATATAGTAAAGCTAGAGGATGTATATTTCACACTGAATGAAATGTGTGTGTTAAGTATAATATTTGAGAATAAAGATGCAAGTAGCATTCAAAGGGAAAAGCAATAGAAGAAATAAAACAAACCTGTATTTTCTGGACAACATATAAATTATCATTCTGAAAAAAAAGCTTATTTCTTAAATTCAGTACTGGCTGCAAAAATAGCATGTTTAGCAAGTGTATTTATGCTGACAATATTTATAAAAAGGAATTATTGCAGATTGCAGATATTTTTTTTCAGGTGGCCACTGTGGTGTAGTGGTTAGCATTGTCAACTCACAGCAAGAGGTTCTGCAGTTTGATTCTCAGCTGGGGTGCCTTCTGTGTGGAGTCTGTATGTTCTCCCTGCGGTCTTGTGGGTTTCTTCCAGGTTCTTGAGTTTCTTCCCACATTCCAAAGACATGCAGTAGGTGGATTGGATACTATAAATTTGCTGGAGGTGTGAGTGAGTAGTACAGATGAACTACCACAGCAAGACTAGATACTCAGCAGTGCATACCTTGGCTTGATTGTTTTGTATTTATATGGGGTTTTAGATTAAACCCATTAAAAAGAGGAGTTTTATATGTAAATGAAATAGGAGGTGGTTTAAGGTTAATTAACCCAGTGGCATATGCTGCTTCATTAAATTTGTACAAAATATTAAAGTGGATAAATAAAAAAGATGAGAGATTAGTAGTAAAACTGTAATTATAACTATGATAAATGTTGTGGTATGTTGAAAAAGAAATATGCTACCAAGAAAAAATATTTTTTGTGGAAAATAAAATTTGGTGATATAGAAAACGATATAAAAGTATGGTATAAAAATGTAATGAGAAGAATGTAACGAGAAAATTAGGATTTAAAACCCTGGGAATATCTAACAGATGAAAAAATTAAAGCTATAAAATTAAGTAAATTGTGTAATCACAAAGTAGAATGACTAGTAATAGATAAATTACCAATAAAAGGAAATATGCCATATAAAAAGAAAAGTGGTAGAATATGTTTACATTATCAAGAAGAAACTATAACTATAGAACATGTGTTTTTGAAATTATTTTAAGATATAAAAGTGGATAAAATAAACATGGATATGATTGAATATGTGTGTTATAAGTATAGAAGTAAGAGAACAGATAAACAGTTATTTCATGTTATATGGGTTTTATAGAATGAAAGAATAAATGCAATTATGTTTAATAGTAAATGGATTTTAGCAACAATATTAAGTAAAATGAGTTGGTGGTTATGGAAAAAGGAGTGGGGGTCTAATAAGGATGATAATTTTGTATGACTGTAAAAGAAATGATGAATATGTATTATCATGTCTGTATATTTATATGTTTGTACATATTTGTAATTTTGTAAATAGGAGTATAAATAAAGGACCCCTAGTCTTTTTCATAGGTGACGTGGTATCTTTTGCACCCACCTGAGCTACAGCCAACTCAAGCAGATGGGACTTCAGTTTAACATCTCATCCAAAGGATGACATGGTCATGAGGACAACACCACATAATGCTGCACGGCAGTGTCAGCGATCCAATGAAATGTAGTTGGAATTGAACCCACAGCCTTCTGGTCTTCTAGCACCAAATACAAGTTTGCTACCTGTTGCACCACTCACTTGAATTCTTACTTGTCTTACAGTTTGTCTTTCTCACATACTTTTTGCCTGTAAATTCTTTTAACCATAAATTTATAAATTAGTATGCTCTACACACATTCACATTTTTGATAAGGTCAGTTCATTTCTTTACAATTCAACTCTTGTTTAAGCACTACTACTCATGTGATTTTTTTGCCCCCCGTTACAGGATAATGCAGATCACCAAATTCACTCAGAATTATTTGTAGGACATTGTGCCTTTGTTAAGAACAGATGACGACTAAATAAGAAGTTCTTTGTAGACACATAATTCCCAAAATTATCTAAAATTTTTTCTGTTTGAGTCTTTCCTCTTCTTGAAATGAAAAACATTAAACACCAATGTGTCATATTGCACCTTATGTTCTTGCCAATTCCATTCACAAAAAGGCACGATTTAAATGTCAGGAATCAATATGTCCATTTTTTCTTACTAAACTGCCTTTCATTGAGAAATTTGCAAGTTGTTGCATTTAGGCCATATTCTAACTAAAATGGTATTTTGTTGTTCTTCTAAACACATTCACTATCAAGGCAAACAGATTTTTGCATGCTTGTCACCATGGAAAGTATGGATTTTCAACACCATGTTCAATATACAAGTATGAAGCAAATGATATTATTCCAAACTTAGTAAAGTCTTTATTCTGACTGCTTCCACAAAAAAAGAGCATCAAATGACGTACACATGGCATTGCTGGGAATTAACATATTTAAAGAGATATTACTCATATGCTGCATTCATTTTGTGAAAATGTATTCCTTCCGATGACAAACTGATTTAGAAACTGTTTTACAGATCATTTAAACATAATTTACTTTTCCTGAGAGCAGTACATAGCACAAAACTGACTGCAGATGTTGAAAGAAAAATAGATCAACTACTCACTATATTAAAAAACTTTATAGCCAAAGACCAGATGAGTATATTTTTCCAGACATTTTCCATCATGCTGTAGGATGTTGGAACAGATAAAGGTATAATGGTGCATGGTTCCAACAACATTAATATCATCAAAGCAGAAATCCTTGTGAAAGTAATGTCAACTATGGACAAACATATTTTTTGTAGTAAAACAAAATTTGTTTATGGGGAATAATAAAGGTAGAGTCTGAGAAACTGAACAGATAATCCAGGTCAGTAAAATTAAATCAAGAAGTCTTAGAAATTATGGTAAAGTAATTAAAATGGACTTTGAAGATCTTTCATATTTTATTCATCTGAAACATCTTCAGAAGAACTTTATACATTTGCAATCATTAACTGTACTTAAAATAAATCAAATGATGTATTAGGCAGAAATGCTTTTATTGGTGTGTACCAAAAATGAGAACAATGTATGCCACTTCAGTGGTATAGATGTATAAAGCCCTAATTAAAACCCAGGTGACCTAACTTTGATTTGCAGTCCAGGCAATTGATGGAGTTGGCAGGGATAATGGTAAATTTCTATCCTGGATAGGAAGGTATGCACTGACTATAGGTGAGCTCTAGCAAAGGCTGCAGCTCAGGGAGGTTTGGTGTCAGGCTGATACTGCAATACATAGATCAGTGCATGCCCTTAGGGCTGGGTAGGCAGAGCACATTATAGTTTCCCAAGCTCAACCAGCCATAGCTTGTGTAGTACACACATAGGGGAGGGGCATAGGACAGTAAAACCATCTCCAGACCCTGTATATGAAGGTTGGACTCACAATGCCCAGCTCATGCATCTGCCAAGTGAAGTCTGAAACAAATAAGATCAGCCTTCAAATAGAAGGTGGATTGGATTATTGGACAGGGATGAACAATTTGAAGAAATAGGGTTTTGGATTAAAAAACTTAAAATGAGAACTAAATGTATAGTAGAACAAGACAGAATAAAATGAATCATTTAAAGGAAAAATGTCATCTTATACAATGAACTTTTAATAATCTATCATCTTCTCTTTCGGCTGTTCCCGTTAGGGGTCACCACAGAGGATAGTTTGTTTTCAATTCTTCCTGTCCTCTGCATATTACTAGGTCACACCAACTGCCTGCATGTCCTCTCTCACCACTTCCATAAACCTTATCTTAGACCTTCCTCTTTTCCTCTTGCCTGGCAGCTCCATCCTTAGCATCCTTTTCCCAATATACCCATCATCCCTCCTCAGCACATGTCCAAACCAACGCAATCTCGCCTCTCTGACTGTCTCCAAACCATCCTACCTGAGCTGACCCTCTAATATACTGATTCCTAATCCTTTCAATCCTTGTCACACCCAGTGCAAATCTTAACATCTAACTCTGCCACTTCCAGCTCTGACTCCTGCCTTTTTGTCAGTACCACCATCTCCAACCCATACAACATAGCCAGTCTCACTACCTTCTTGTAGACCTTCACTTTCACTCTTACTGGTACGCGTCTGTCACAAATCACTCCTGACACTATTCCACCCATTCCACCCTGCCTGTACTCTCTTCTTCACCTCTCTTCCACACTCACCATTACTCTGAACTGTTGATCCCATGTACTTAAACTCATCCACCTTTGCCAACTCTACTACCTGCATCCTCACCATTCCTTTAGCCTTCCTCTGATTCACACACACACACACACACATTCTGTCTTAGTCTTGCTGACCTTCATTCCTCTCCTTTCTAGAGCATATCTCCACCTCTCCAGGGTCTCCTCAACCTGATCCCTACTCTCACTACAGATCACAAGGTCATCTGCAAACATCATAGTCCATGGTTCCTCCTGTCTGATCTCGTCTGCAACTTGTCCATCACCATTGCAAATAAGAAAGGGCTCAGAGCTGATCCTTGATGTAATCCCACCTCCACCTTAAACGGATCTGTCACTCCCACTGTAGACTTCATCATTGTCACAATACCCTCGTACATATCCTGTACCACTCTTACATACTTCTGTGCCACTCCTGACTTCCTCATACAATACCACAACTCCTCTCTAGTCACCCTATCATATGCTTTTTCCAAGTCTACAAAGACACAATGCAACAACTTCTGACCTTCCCTATATTTCTCTATCAACAGTCTCAGAGCAAGCATCACATCTGTAGTGCTCTTTCCTGGCATGAAACCATACTGCTGATCGCTAATCACCTCCCTTCTTAACCTAGCTTCCACTACTCTTTCCCATAACTTCAAGTTGTGACTGATTAGTTTTATCTCTCTGTTACTAGAACTCTGCACATCACCCTTACTCTTAAAAATAGGTATCAAAACACTTTCTCCACTCCTCAGGCATCTTCTGACTTTCCAAGATTTCATTGAACAATCTGGTTAAGAACTCCACTGCCATTTCTCCTAAGCACCTCCATGCTTCCAGTGGTATGTCATCTGGACCAACAGCCTTTCCATTCTTCATCCTCTTCATAGCTGCATGTACTTCCTCCATGCTAATCTGTTTCACTATCCTCACATCCTCAAACCTTCTCTCTCTCTCATTGTCTTCATTCATCAGCTCCTCAAAGTACTTTTTCCATCTGCACAACACACTCTCCTCACTTGTGAGTACATTTCCCTCACTATCCTTTATCACCCTTACCTGCTGTAAATCTTTCCCAGCTCGGTCCCCCTGTCTAGCCAATTGGTACAGGTCCTTTTCTCCCTCTTTAGTGTTCAACCTTTCATACAACTCTCCATATGCCTTATCCTTAGCCACCTCTCTCTTCACCATGCTCCTCATTTCCTTATACTTCTGTCTACTTTATTCATCTCTGACAATCTCACTTTTTCACCAGCCTCTTCCTCTGTATACTCGCCTGTACTTCCTTATTCTACCACCAGGTCTCCTTGTCCTCCCTACTCTGTCCAGATGTCACACCAAGCACCTTTCTAGCTGTCTCCCTTACCATCTCTGCTGTAGTTACCCAGCTATTCGGTAACTCTTCACTACCCCCCATTGCCTGTTTTAACTCTTCCCTGAACTCCAGCTCACAATCGCCCTTTTTCAACTTCCACCATTTGATCCTTGGCACTGTTCTCACACTTGTCCACCTCTTCTTGATCACCAACATCATCCTACAGACCACCATTCTATGCTGCCTAACTACACTTTCCAGTCTCCAATCTCCTTCAGACTGGCCCTCCTGCATAGGATATAATCCACCTGTGTGCATCTTCTTCCACTCTTGTACATCATCCTATGCTCTTCCCTCTTCTTAAAATACGTATTCACCACAGCCATGTCCATCCTGTTTGCAAAATCCACTACCATATGACCTTCTGCATTCCTCTCCTTAACACCATACCTGCCCATCACTTCCTCATCCCCTCTGTTCCCTTCACCAACATGCCCATTGAAATCCACTCCAATCCCCAGTCTCTCACCCTTGGGTACACTCACTGCCACTTCATCCAACTCACTCCAAAATTTTTATTTCTCATTCATCGCACACCCAACTTTCGGAGTGTATGCACTAACATTCATCATTACACCATCAATTTTCAGCTTCATAAACATCACTCTACCCGACACTTTTCACCTCCAAAACACTCTTGGCATACTGTTCCTTCAGAATAACCCCTACCCCATGTCTCCTCCCATTCACACCACAAAAGAACAATTTGAACCCACCTCCTATACACCTGGCCTTACTCCCCTTCCATCTGGTCTCTTGTACACACAATACATCAACCTTCCATCTGTCCATCATATCAGCTAGCTCTCTCCCTATACCAGTCAGTCATACTGTCGACATTCAAAGTTCCTACCCTCACTTCTACACTCCTAACCTTCCTCCTCTCTTTTTGCTTTCAGGCATGCCTTCCCCTCTCCTTCTCCTCCGTCCGCCAACAGTAGCCCAATTTCTGCCAGCACCCTGTTAGCTAACAGTACTGGTGGCGGTCATAGTTAACCTGGGCCTCGACCGATCCGGTATGGAAATCTGTATTGTTGTCCACATATGTTATTTGGCAGAGGTTTTACACCAGATGCCCTTCCTGATGTAACCCTCCCCATTTATCTGGGCTTGGGACCAGCACGAATAAATGCACTGGCTTGTGCATTCCCAGTGGCTGGGTTAACGTTTAATAATCTATGACTTTTAATAATCTATGACCATCAGAATCCAGAGATAATCTGAGACCATCCTAGGTTGATTTTTAATTTATTGATTTTGACTGTTATAGCAAGGTGCAACTGTGAATGATAGTGATGTAAATGAAATCCAGCCTTGTGATAGCACAAATGGTATGGTAGGACAGAGTGATTTTATTGCACTTAATTTAACATTTAGTTATATAGTGTGTGTGTGATTTTCCTCATATAAGTTGATTTAATATCTCTTTGAATTCAGTGGTAACTGATTTTGATTACCCTTTTCTTTTAGAATTCATAATTCATTTGTAGCTATAAATGACTTCCTTAAATGAGGACGCCATTAATGATTTGATAACATACAAGTATCTTGTCCAGTGTACTAAGTGCAATCTATATTTAAAAGTAACACCTGATAACGATGACCTGCATCCCTCATGTCAAAAGCTGGATGATTTGCTTACGATTATTAGTAATGAATTTTGGCTTACTGATTATGATTGCACTTGTGCAATTGGCACAGCTTGGAGAACTGTTCTTACATATAGTAATGGCTGGACTGATAAATAACATCACACAAAGTGCAAATAAAACACATTTAGGAAAATAAGTGTCTCTTGTTAGGAAAGAACTGACAGTCCTCTGAGCATAGCTTATACAGCTGTTAGAATGTATTTTTCACATACACACAATGAATGGAGAGTGAAGTCACTGTGAATGAAAATATTTTTTTTTGGAAAATACCTATATGAAAAATAGCTAGTTTTAAAAAATGGAAATGTGTAGGATATCCAAGCAAAATTTTGGAGACGCGTGTTTAAACAGGATGGCAACACCAGGAAAGATGATTTTGTAGCAGATATATTGCAATATCTGAAAAACACAAGACTGGACAGTTCATAGCAAAATTTGATGTAGCTCCAATGGATGTCATGAGTAATGCTGCAAGCATTAAGTTTTTATTGGAAATGTGCTACATCCCCACAAAACTGGCATCCTTGTTGTTTGTGAAATATGGTTAAAGAATAATGACTGAAAACCAGTTCTGTCAGGGTATACATTTTTTACTGCAACAGACAACATCCCCACTTGATTTTTTTTTCTTAGAATAAGGATTAAATATTATGAGACCATGTTCCATGATAACAGCAACACTGTAGACTGTGTAACTGACAACCCTGAAAACTATAACATTTGTTGGAGTGTATGGACCACCAAAGATAGGTGCTGATGACCTAGAGGAATTCATATATTCCTTGCAGAAACATAAGAGGGAAAATAATAGTGGCTAGTATGTTAAATTTACCAGAAACATACTGGAATAATATTAATTCAAGAATGTTAGTAAGGAAATTATTCAGTTTATGTTCAGGAACAATTGCTTCATACTGACAAAAAAACACCTACCATAGAACCAAACATACTAGACATTGTTTGTGCTCTTAAGGAAAGGACTTAGTCAAGTTTTACCATTGTTGATGTGTACCGATCATGGGGTTATAAAGGTTAAATTGTTCCTATATAATTCTGCCAAACAGAAATAAAACCAAGTACAGAAGTTTAATAAAGATCAAAAGGAAGCAAAGCAGTCACTATGGAAATCTAATAGAGTGATGTGTTCAGTGGAAAAAATTACAGAAGGAATGTGGCAAGTTTTGAAAGAGAAATTGTATGATGCAAAAATCAAAAGAAAAACACTAGGATATAAGCACACAATGTCAGAAGGATTTATTTGTATAAGAACAATATATTTGATTAAACTAAGAAAAAAATACAAGAAATGGAAAAGATGTTTGCCTATAACTTTGAAAACTGAAATATACAAGCTAGACAAACAAATTAAACATAGTATGCGAAATGATCAAGAGAAATTTGAAGAAATTTTATGCAAAGATATTGAGCATAACAATAAATCATTTTATAGATAATGTGTTAGAAGAAAAGACAATGAAAATGTATATTTAATCAGAGAATAAATTTTAGAATAAACAGAATTTATCAAAGTCTTATGCAAAGCAATTTAGCTCCACAAAAGGAAGTGATAAATTATCCTAGTAACATCCAGGTAACCTGAGAAACTGAAATCAAATTAGATTATACTGAAAAAAACTATGCAAACTGGACCCAAACAAAGGGCAAGAAAGACGCGTAATTAGTAATGGTCAGCTGAGAATATTTCAGCATGAACTTACAGCACCATTAAATCTGTCATTCATGGGGTCACTGAAATTTGAGGAGCTTCCTCAATATTGCAGACATGCACTTGTTAAATCTGTCTATAAGGGAAAGGGTAGTAGGACAAACCCGGTGTCATACAAACCAGTAAGTTTACTTTAATGTCATGAAAAAATAATGGAGGTTATTTTAGATAAATTGTTTTCATTGGAAAGGTTGAAACTTAAAACCATACATCAGTATGCCTATACTGAAAGTAGATCTAAACTACCTGCAATATGGTGTTCTATAACAATGTAATAACAGCTGTAAATGAAAAACTGTGCTTCAATGCAATTTATGTAGACAATTTCAGCATTTGATAGTGACACAAAACACTGATCAATAAATTAGAACAATTAGGTATAGATTAATAAGATAAGTAGCATACATATAGGACATGGCAAGTATCATGCATCAATTGGATAGGTGAAATTCTAGGTTATAGTCACATGGCCCTGTCCTAGGTCCATACTTGTTTAGATTGTATCTTTCAGATCTATATGTTTCATCTGAGGAGTTCTATAGTCTGTATGCAGATTACATGGAAATGAGTAAACTGTTTACATGTGTTACAGATAGGCATGCCTGCAAAAGAACTTGATCAACTTGACCATTTGGGCACAGGAGAATGACATGCTGAAACATTCATCAAAAAGTATATGACATTTTGGAGACATAAATTGAAAGGTGAGTATTTAATACAACACACACTGATTAAATCTCTAGATTCATTTAAGGACCTGGATATTTGGATATATCCAACTTTGAGTTTCTCTAATCATATCAAGAACTGGTTAATGACAATTCTAGAACTATACATTGTATAAAAAGCTTTATAAAGGCTAGAAAATTAGATATAATTCTTGTTTTCTAGTTATATTAGACCCAGATTTGAGTAAGGAATAACAATATGGAAACGTTATAAGAAAATAAGTATGGGTAAATTGGAAAGAACACAATAGAAGTAACTTTTCACATACATGGATGCTCTTGGTATAATTTATCATCAAAGAGTAAAATATCTGAATGTGTACAGTGTCTTAAGTAGACATTTAAGAGGAATTCATATTAAGGCTATATAAGGAATTTAGAGAAAACTACCCCTGAGAATGTTTGGGGTTATGAAAAAGTAGAGAATTATCAAACAACTTATGCAATCGATTATATAGAAATGAGAGATGCTATTTACTGACTCTCTGAAAAAGTAGGGGATGCACGGAATAGACTACCAACTTAAATTAAAGAGAGCACTGATTTAGATATTTTAAGAACAACTTGAACACTTATTATGGGAATAAGTGTTTTAGTATATTGTCATATTGGCAGGCAAGATAGACATTACCACCTATGCCTGAAATATTTCTATGTATGTATTGGAACCATTGTTTATGTCTAATCAATTGCAAGCATCTAATCCAACTTGGTGCTACAGCTCTGCATTCAGATAGGTAACTGATGTCCAAATCCTTAAAATCCATCCTGACAAATTTCATAATATTTTGAAATGATAATACTGATTTGCACTTCACCCCATACAAATATCTCTCTCTCACACTAATTCCAAGAGGCTTCAGCCTTAAGGTTGAGGAAACATTTCACTATACAAAAAATTCTGCAATATTAAAAATTAGAGCCATTATTCAGTAGATTTTGTTAAACTACTTCATTAATTGTCTAGTCCACTGGTGTAACAGAAGGGCATCCACCTGTGATGCTGGTAACCTAGGAGATACAAGTAACCTGGGAATCTGAAAGACTGGCTGGAAATGTAACCTTAGCATCTGGTGTCAGCTCACCTAGCTTAATGTGAAAGTATGTATTTTTTATGGCATTCAGTAGCTCTGTTTAGGAGGCCAGAGAACTATAATAGTATCCTATGAGGCATATGCATCTTAAGGAGGAATGCTGACATTAACATATTATAGATGAGAATGGACATGTATGTGTGCATGCATAATTTTATAACCACCATTCAGGGTAAAGTTTGACCATAAAAAATTTGATTTTAGAAGCAAATGACCGTAGTCCAAATGCCACTATGTCTTATTCTTCCCTCAGAAATAATTCCTCCACCAATTGTGAGCCAGATTAGCTGCCCTGGTTTAATAGGAAATCTTATTGGTTCCATGTAGGTTTGGGGAGTAGAAACGGAATTAGCAGTAGCTAATATTCATCCGGGCCAGTGAGGCCAAGGTAATTATTTTAAATAATAATTATAATAATAGTAGTCTACTTACTTGAGTTTCATACATTCCAGATTTGATGAAAGTCATGTATCCTAATAAATTATCCTACAGTACTATGAAATATCTATAATAAGGGATAGTTTGCTGGAAGATATCAGTGTAATCATGCAGGGATTGTCTTAGGATATCAAATTAAATGCTGCTGAAAGAGAACTTTAGGAAGAATATTGTGATAAACTTGATGGAAATTGAGCTAGAAGGAACAACTTATGAGTAATTGATATTTCTTTTGGTTTGTTTTCTTTTATTATGTAATCACCTAAGACATTACATTCTGGTACTTCATTAATTATTGGAGATTATATGGTACAAGTGGTTAGAAATCAAAATGTTGGGTATCAAAAGGGAATTGGTAACAATGGCATGTTTGAGGGGATGTACAATGAGGGGTATTATGTTGCCTTTAATATGTTTGTTTAGGAATAGTAAACGATATGGTAAGGTCATTATAATTGAAGGAATAAATGATGTGGGAAGACATTACAATTTAATAGCTTTATTAGGTACATTACTGACTTAAGGAGAAAAGAGCATTTTGAATTTTTAAATAAATTGTTTTGAGGCTTCCACTGAAGTTATAATCTTATGAGAAAAGATGATTTATAATCTTATTTTGGTGTAGATAAGTTTCACTGAAGTGATGATGTGTTTCTCTTTAGGAAACCTATGGGGTCTAATTTTTTAAGCAGAAAAGTAGAAAATAAATGCCGTTAATAATGTAAAGCACACTAGCTTAAACATTTTGATATGTAAATGCTAGAGACTGACTATTACATTTTTCTGTTAGAGGCAAGAATTAAGTATGATACTGTTGATGTTTTCCTCATAATGGAAACTTGGTTTTCTGATAAGAATTCTCTACTTTAGCTTCCAGGGTATAGGACAATATAATTTTAGACATCATAAAAAGGTTGCTCATTATCTATTTATGTGAATGAGAATTTAGTTTCAAACTTAAGTAACAGTATAAATTATAAGATCATGTCAATTAATATCCAATTTATTAAATTTTTTTAGGGTGTTTGTATTTTATAGACAGCCAAGTTTTACTTATCATGAGAATACAGAGTTTAATGAAATCATTATGGCTAACTTCGAGAATGGTCATAAGTTTGTATTTGGCAATTGTAATGCTGCAAATGTTCAGTATGAGACTTTTAATAGTATTCCAAGGATAGTTAATGTAGAGAAATCCATTTTGGCACATGGGCATAAGCAAATAGTAGAGAAGCCTTCTAGGATTAATAATATACTAGAAAATGCCTAATTTAAATAAGAATACATAAGAATGTATGATTGAACCAGAATTGTTTGGAACAGATCACAAAAGTATTGGATGCCTCCTTTCATTTCTGAAAATAGTTAAAAAAGGAAAACATTTTGTAGAACAGATTTTAAAAAAGTAAAAGAAGAAATTCATAAGTGAAATGGGAGGAAGATTTATATGTTGATACTGATTCTGGTTCAGAAAAATGTTATGTATTTTTACTGAAATATATGTTCCATTATTTCCCATAAGTTCTCTAACATATAAGACTCCTTGGTAAGGAGCTAGAAAAAGCCAATAAATAAGTATATATTCTGGAGGAAGTTTAAATGTCATCCTAATGGATGTAATAAGAAAATATATAAAAAGGATAGAATTAGTTTAGGAGGCAGGCTAGTCAGGACTATAAGAAACTTGCTAATCCAACTTCAGATAATAAAAATATTTTTTACAGGTATTAGAATCTTTACAAAGGTAATACCTTACATTATAATATAACGTGGAATGATAATTCAATAACTGATTTGGAGTCTCATTAATTTGTTTTTAGATGCAATAATTATATCACAAGCTGGTAATTCAGTTGAAGATCAATTTCTTTTTAATGATAATGATTTATGCCCCAATTTATTTCTAATGGTAGTGAAACATTGTTTATAACCTCAAACCCCATGGTTGGGCTGGATTAGATCAATTATTTTTGAAAGCAATAATAGGTTCTACTACTCCTGGTGTATTATTTTTATTTCAGAGGTCATTAGTAACAGGGTTTGTTCCAAATTTATGGAAAGAAACATTAGTAGTTCCAATTCCAAAAGATGGAGATTTGTCTGTTAATTTTATAACAAATAGTCTGACATGTTTATTGGGATAATGTTTTGAGAGAAGTATCTCTAAATACATTTTTGAGACTATTGGTTTGAATAATGATATCATCCAGCATGGATTTACTGAGGACAGGTCATGTCATACAAATCTGTTGTCTTTCTCAACCATATTGGGGGGTGTTAGACATCATCTACAGGTAACCCTTATCTATTTGGATATGGCAAAGGATTTTGGTACTATTCCTCATCACCATATAATTTTAGTGATATTAAGATGTGGCATGCATCAATATGTTATAAGGAGGCTAAATAACTGTTTTTCATTGAATTTGTAAGGTGAGAATTAAAGATACTTTTTCAGAAATGAAAAATTTTACTTGTGTTCCTGAAGGAGCTGTTTTGGTGCCTTTTTATTTGGGCTGCATATGGCATTTCACAATGGGTTATGGATATGTAAAAATGATGATTCCTAGATTGGTTCAGTTTATCTACTAGACTGGGGAGAATAATCCATATTATTTCTATGCAATAAGCAACTGTTTCATTAAGAAGGTAAATGGTATTAAGGATTTAGGAATATATACTAATATAGGATTATATTTTGATTTTCATTTACTCAAAGCAATTAGGTGTTATCTTTAAATAAGAAAATTGCATAAGACTGTTGTGAGTAGGGAAAGAGATGCATTATTATGTATGTAAAATGAAATACTAAGACTTGTGATTTAATATAATGGGTATGTGTCTATTTATAAGATTGCACAAATCATTTCATTAAATATAGAATATTTGGATGGGGGCTTAGTGTTGGTATTTAAAAAATGGAAAAACTGGTTAGATACTAGAATAAGAATTATATGGTTGAAATAGGAAAGTGTGAAACAATGATAAAACAAAATTCTTTCCTTTCATTTCCTGGCTAGCTGCTGCTGGAATTCTCAACCACTTAAGATTAGAGTGTCAGAAGCCATTATTCTCTTCAAATAGGAACTGGAAAACTTTGCAGTTGAAAGAGTGTGATTCTTGTCTTTATGGAGGGAAATTCATAGAAGGCATGAGTATGAACTATATAAAATTTTATGGCTCCCTATTACGCTGTCGCAGATTGTCGAATGTGTCTTTGTTGAACTTAAAAGCATGAAAAGGCAAAATAGTGAAGCGTCTTTTCAGCAAATTCTTTCCCTGGGAAAGAATTCATTCAGCTGCTTTCACTACTTTGCCTTTTTGGCACCGTAGTGTGATCTCAGAGTTGGTATATTTAAGTAGGGGGAGTGTGGGGGGCACAGCCCCCCCCCACGTCAGGGGGTTTGGGTGAAGCACCCCACATTATGTAATGTTTTACAGGGTTTTTTTTTGGAACAGTGATTCTTTTCCAAGGGAAAAAAAATTGCTGTTCTGTAGTTTCGAAGTTGTAAGCTTTCACTTACATGAGGTCGATTATGTGTCATTCGCTCTTCTGAGCATGTGATATTATGTAGACCCATATTATTTCAATGGGATGCATACATTAATAGAAAAGAAAACCAAATATATTACCATTTTTTTGATTTGCGTACCTTATACACTAGTTATAGGTTTGCCTTCTTTATAACAGTTATTTAGTCTAACATTATATAAATTGCTCACTGCCTGCCTTAACCTTAAAACTCATATATCCTCTTGAACATTATTCTGCTTGTATTATTACCTCAAATTCCATTTATTTCTATATAATTTGCTCCTTCCTTTTTCTGAAGATCCCACTTTCCAGTTCTTTATCTGTTTTACAAAATTTAGTACTTCAACTACAGTTGGTTTGCATTTTGATTTCAGATTTCTAGTATTTCCTTTTTGGGCAGCTAATATAATTTAACTTAAAATGCCTTACTATGTCTAGGCAATTTTGATTCAGTGTCTCAGCTCAAAAGACTAATTTATTTAGTTATAGTCACTTGCGTCACCAATATTTCTGACATAGTAATCTGTAGAGAATTTTTAAAATCTGCAAACTCATTACATTCCCAAAATATATGTTTCATTTGCCACTTTTTCCCATCACAGCTTCAATATTTGCTATCATATTGCTGGAAAAGTCTTTACACAGGTAGTTTTATATGCTAGCAGAGTTCAAACACTTCCAAGCACAATTCTTAAATATGTTGGACTTTATTGCATACTTGTTAGCAATACATTTATCCTCCCATTTTTCTGCTTGTATATTGTTCTCCCAGACTCTCTCTGCAATATTTTCTAAACTCCTCTGATTGATTCTTATAGTTATCCCATAATGCTTTACATGCCCTACTCCTCCTTCTGCTGCAGTGAAGGCAGTGTCTAACTTCTGGTACAAACTTCTTCTTGCCCTCTTGCCACTCAGTTACCTTTTCCTCTCTGAACATTTGTCCAAATACCTTGGTTCCCTTGTCAGTTTTTGCTGTTAAATCTCAGTGCTCTCCATTTTTTATAACCATACTTGCAGCTGTCTCTACTGGCAAAATCACCTTTTTCCATTCCCATGTTGGCTCAGTTCTTAGATTACTTCCTCGACTTTTCTGAATATAATAGTCTGTATTGGTTATCATTCTCCCTAAGCATCTGTGTCCAAAATCTCACTCTGTTCTTATTACTTGAACTCCTCCATTTTATCATTACCTCATTCCAATTTAAATTATAACCTTTTGCTTTGTGTTAAACATATAAGCCTTTACTGCATTGCTCTAAAATATCCCTTTAAATTAGGTAATCCTAAATCACATTGCTCTTTTTGGAGGATCAACTTATCCCACATTTGCCCTCTTCCCCTCCCAGATAAAGTCTTTCAACTCTTTATTAAATATTGTCCACAGCTTCTCTTTCTGGTCACAATGAAAAAGAACAAGCGATACATTTAGTAACAATAGTAAAAGAAGAAAAAACTGGAAGTTAATCAAGTTTCTAATTAGTATTGATATTATTCACAATGCGGCCATTAAGATAAGTTTTAGTGCAGCATCTTCTTAAGTTTGTCTTGCTTCCCACCTATCAAAAAAAGCATATTATATATATATTTCTAGAAGTCTAAAACAAAATAATGTGCCATGATATCAAACTCAAACTCACAGGTAACTGCTCATTTAATTGTTCACAAGAAGACAAGAGTTCATCCAATCCACAAATACACTGCATATGTTGAAGGTAAAATCATGTCAGTCCTGCTGGGATAGTAGTGTGTGAAAACAGTAGAAATCCTCATAACGAGAAATGAAAGGTGTCTAAGACTATCTCTAGGCTTCAGAAAAGAGCACACCCAATGTCTGTCTATACAAAAACACTATTAATTAGGATCTCTAAAGGTGTGAACAGTCAGAGGAAGTGCAAAATGGGAAAGGAGATTCAGGATCAGAAAGTGTTCATATTCAATCCCCTACCCATCCAAAAAAATAAAATTTAAAAAATCCTGGTCAAATTGTTCGCAAGAGAAATCTAAAAAGATCTGCATCACAGTGATATATATTTTAAGGACATTAGAGATATGGAACATTGGTTAGGTTTCAAGAAGGATACAGAAACTAGACAGAGCTAAAACAAAGAAGACACTAGACAAGGTTAAGGTCTTACTCAAGTAAGAAAAAAAAGAAAAAAAAAAAGGGGCTACACAAGTCAACTGATGATTTCTAGCTGTGTGCACTGTTTCAGAAAATAGTGCTGTATTACTTTCTATAAAGTAAACCTAAGAATGTGTCTTAATTAGAATAAATAGGACATAATTGATGGACTGATAAATACTACTATCAAACTAAATGCTGATAATAAATACAACTCAGCACTAAAGTAAGTTATTTCAAGGCAGTAAAATGTTAACTGTTTAATAAGATATGAACGTTTATGTTATTTTGAAATCTAGAGTGCTGAAGGTCTATTATATATGGGTTTTTCCTTGCAGCGAGATCATGCTTTGAAATGACTTAGGAGGGCTAGCACCCTCTGCATATACCAAAGAGTAGATACATATCATATATGCTAACAATGGGAATGAATATGAAAATGTTCTGCACCCAAGAACAGAGAATGAATCCAAAATATAGCTGGAAAGTAGAAGTATGTCAGGAACTGCTACATCAAATGAAAGAGCTCATGTGAAGAGATATTAGTTATGAGGGAATCAAGTCAGCATTTAGGGCAGTACCGAAAATTAGGATCTGATCTGTAGTTGCTGCTCACATAGAAATCATCAAAATCTGAGGACAATCATTTTTTGTATCACGTTTGACTGCATAATTGAACCTCATGCCCAATCAAAAGGTGGTATCTCCAGCTATAAATTAGCAGTTTAATATATGCTAGGGCAAAAGAATGGAGGTAAAGAAATTCAAAGAGATACCATGAGTGAGGTGAGAGCTGCACCTTCCAAAGCCTACCCCCAACATAGCTACATTAGATTTTAGTTGCATATCCTAGGAGAAAGAGAAAGTTTTAAAAGGATTAAGTCAGTACTTCAACAAGCACAGTTTTTGTAGTTGGGATCTGGAGTTTCACAATGTGGCAGATGCGAGTGTGGGCTTACAGCATGGCTGAGCAAGACAGCGGACACCATTACCAATGTCAGGGAGGAACTGCATTAGGAAACTAAGTACACTAGTTCATGGAAACAAACTACAATGGCATCTTGTCATGATGTAAAATGAAGGCTGAATTTGTCTAGTACATGAATATGTAAAACTGATAAAACTAATATGTATCATTCGATAGACACTGTTGCAGAATACTCCGTATGGGTGATCAACCAGAGTTGAAGTCTGGAGTGAATAGTTTTATAAAGTAGATAAAGTATCAGAGTCTAAACATGAGAGACAGGAAAATCCTCTGTGGGAATTAGAATTAGGGAAATTATATGGATCCCTGAAATATTAGTAGATTAAGAGGTAGAACACTCAACTTTGGTGCTGAAAGATCAGAAGGCTGTAGGGTTTTACTCTTAGTCCAGATTCATTTTCAAATTTCTGACATTGCAGAGGGGTATTAGGTGGCTCTGTAGTACTGACTAATTTCCTTCAGATGAGCTGTTAAAATGTTGTTCCAGCTGCCTGAGTTTATTTTGTTTTTATTTTATTTTACATTTGTTGACCGGGCTAGTCCAGCTGGATATATGTCCATTTTCAGTGGAGGCCCGGGGAGAAAAGCTCCACAAATTACAACAACATAAAAGGTCAAGACAAAGACAATAACAGTATAATTTGGTACATAAGTTTTAACAATTATAGTACAAGCCTAAAATTATATATTTTATATTTCAGTAGGAAAAAGGAAAAATTTATCTAAGAATAGATGAATAAGACTAATACATTTGTATTAGAAATGGTGTAGTACAAATCTTTATAACATATTACAAAATTAGATACACCTAGTAATTTATGATGAGAGATACTAAGGTCTCACAAAAACCTAAGAAAGAAAAACACTAGAGATCAATAGATAGAGTATAGAAGAACAGCAAACAAGGATGGATTTCTAGTGTTATTTAACACATAGGTTGTGATACTATATGAAGGTGTTTGATCATTCCACAGTATATACTTATTTACATGAGAAAAAATCCTAAGGAAGGTTAAGCTCACTAAAAATTAGTGAGACAACACAAGATCATGATAGGCTAGGAATTGTGGGAGTCTAGTTAATAGATAGGTACTTAGTCTGGGTTAACACAGGGGCATAGCCAGTGTGATTTGAGGTAGGGTTTAAGCTTGCTTTTAAATAAGCTGACAGAGGATATTGAGGTTAGCTGGCTTGGGAGGATGTTCCAGGCTTTACCTACTGTATTGGAAAACAAGGTGTCACCAGCTAAGTTGTTGGATTTTGATATTTGTACAAGTAGGTTATTAGCTGAGCGTAAGGTCTTGAGGTTATTATAGGGGATGACTAGGGATGTAAGTATGGGTGTATTTTGAGGTAAATACAGGATCTTATGGGCTACTATTAATTGATTGAAAAGTATTAAATTTGGCAGCTCTAACCATCCTAACTGATTCAGATTGATACAGTGATGAGTTCTATAGGAGGACCCAGCTGGAAATCTGGCAATATTGTTGTAGGAGGATGTAAGTTTACTCAGATTACTTCTACATATTTTGGTATAGATAGGGGAGGCATAGAGCAAGGTAGAGATGAGGTGGGAGTTGGTGGCAGTTTAGGTTGTTATAAAATTCTACAGTACCTGTTGAAAAGTGTGTGGGTCCTTTATATACAAAAATAACTTATTTACAAAATATTTACAAATATTTGCATATGTGCACACATATAAATATACAAATCTGTTTATAGTCATGATTTTCCTTTACAATCGTGTTAAATTTTTATCCATGCAAGACCTCACTGCTTTTTTACTATCTGATGTTACTTAATATTGTTGCTAAAATTCATTTAGCATTAAACAATTTCATTTATGCTTTCATTCCATATAACCCATATCACAAAATAACTTCATCTATAATTTCAAGATATTCTCTACATCTATTCTTATATCCATATTTAATCATATCCATGTTTACTTTATCCACTTCTTTTCTATCTTCAAAAAATCTTCTTTACATAGTTTTCCCCATAACTGTCTTACTTTTTACATTTCAAAAACAAAAGTTCCATAGGTTCTTCTTCTTGAGAATGTAAACATTCTATTGATTATCTTTTTATATGGCATGTTTCCTTTTACTGGCAATACTTTTATTACTAGTCTCCAGAAAAAATTCTTAACATTCTAATTTCTGAATACACTATTTAATTCTTGTTTTGTAGTTTTAATTTGTTTTATTTGTTTTATCATTACATTCTTATATCACACTTTTCTGTCTTTTTCTATATAGGTAATTTTTATTTTCCACAAACATTTTTCGTGGTAGCATTTTATTTCTTCGTTTATATCCTCTTTATATTTTTTACTCTGTTTTACCATACCCAAAAGTTTATCATACTCATTTGTATACAGTTTTACTACTAATCTCTTATCTGTTTCATTTATCCACTTTAACACTTTATACAAATTTAATGAAGCAGTGTATTCCATTGGGTTAATTAACCATAAACCTCCTTTATTTACATTTTTTAATGGGTTTAATCTAGAACCCCATATAAATGTAAATGTGATCTGCAATAATTCCTTTTCAAATACTGTTGGCAACACAACACTTGCTAAGTATGCTATTTTTCCAAGAGTACTGAATTTATCAAATAAGCTTTTTTCTAAATGACAACAATTATCTATGAATAAATTTTCTTAAATGAAAATGGGCACATACCCATACCAGGGTCTATATTATAAGATCGACGGTTCAAAACATTAAACACCATATGGTCGATGTCTTCAAACATTGAACTTATTAAAAAAAAAGTACCCTAATGGGTTTAGGCAGGGGGGAAAGCCCTCCTCCACACCCCCTGCTACTTAAATATACCAACTCTGAGACCACACTGCATTGCAGTAAATGGAAATCTCCCCTAATGGAAATTTTCGTTTATACATTCGATGTTTTGCACTTTCACTATTCTCGTGTCGGCAGTATCAGCTTCGATATTGTTGGATTTCGAGAATATAATATAGACTCAACCATACCTTAACTGTAAAGTTTGTAAGTTTATAAGTGAGACTAAGCACTTTATATATCCTGTAACAGGAAGTGAATTCCTACCTCGTTTCTATGCTGACTGTAGGAGCACTTTTTTGTTTATTTCTCTACCTGTTGTAGTTGCTCTTGTTTCTATGTGGGAAAACCACATGACAACTCAGGAAACATATTTTGGAACATGCTAGAGATGTTTGTAAGAACTTAAAAACTAATGCATTAGCCTGTTATTATCTTAGTAAAGGACATTATAAATTTTGTTTTAGAGTTTTATAATTGGTTGAGTCTGATATTAGAGGTGGTGATATGAATAACAGAATAGAAACGATGGAATTAAAATGGATTTCAGACATGCAGGTACATGAGGAATCAAACCTAAATACTACTGTCCCTTTAAAACCTGCCCTCAGAGAGTCAGGTATGAGATTGTTTAATTGGTGCTTTAA
The DNA here is from genome assembly GCF_019279795.1 of Protopterus annectens. Classification (NCBI taxonomy): domain Eukaryota; kingdom Metazoa; phylum Chordata; order Ceratodontiformes; family Protopteridae; genus Protopterus; species Protopterus annectens. The sequence continues at coordinate 728,646,460 of NC_056750.1, forward strand.
TTACTTTTTATTGTATGCAATTGTATTATATAAATTCAGTTTTGTCTATTTTTCTGAAGTGGTAACCCCATGAAAGCACTTATCATTTAGCAAAGTGGCAGGGTTTTACTTCTTGTTGGTTGGTTTTATTTCTTTTTTGCACATTTCTTTCTTAATGATACTCCAGAAAGACATGTTTGCTTTATTTCTTCTATTGTTTTCCCATTGAACTCTACTTACGTTCAAATGTGCACAACACAGAAATTTCATTAATTGTAAAATATAGACCTTGATCTTTACTACATCACCAAAATCTTTGCTTTTTTCTTTATTTAACCCCCCCTCTAACACTCAGTTCCTTACCAGACCCCCCAACTCACTCTTGATAGCCCATCTTAACATCAGGATCATAAATAATAAGGTTGCCCACCTACATGCTCTCATGGATGCACATTCATTTGTTATTGTGTCTCACTGAAACATGGCTCAAGCCAGTAACACAAGACAATGAAGTTATTCCGCCAGGGTATAATATCTTGAGACAAGACCGTAAAGCTAAGAAGGGTGGTGGAGTAGCTATCCTATACAAATCTGGATTACAGGTGACCTCTGTAGACTCTAAACCCCCTCTAACTAGTAATGCTGAAATCCTTATATCCAAGATTCAATTCAATAAATGTAAATCCATCTATATTATTGGTGTTTATCTTCCCCCCAGGGAATAACTAACACCCTAAAAGATATCTTTAGCTGGCTTTCCACCAACTTTCCCCAAGACACGGTAGTACTCGGTGACTGTAATATTAACTGGAAAAGCTGTACTACTGAACAGCCTACTACTCATATTAACCTATATGGTTTTACTCAAACCATTACCTCCCCACAAGGACCAACAAACTCAATAACAATGAAAGCACCTTAGAATGGATTATCATAAATAACCATCACCAAACTTATAAAGTAGGGGACCGTCCCAAAAGATATACGCAACCATTCACTCACCTTCATAATCAAATATAAGAGTGACATTCCAAGCCCAATCATCTATAGGACAATAAGGAGCAACAAAAATTAACCCAGACATCTTCCAAAATGAACTTAAGGCATGTGATTGGTCACCCCTGTAACACCTACCTCTGGAGGAAGCAGTAAAATACTTCAAAATACCTAATAATTTAGTATTAGACTACCATGTGCCAATATAGACCATTAGAACTAGGATTTAACCTGCACATGGCTCTCAAAGCAACCAAACAAAAAATGCTCCTTAGAAATAAAGTCTGAGCCAAGTGGCGTACTACAAAAAGCCCTGAAGATCTCTTAAAATCTAGACAACTAAGAAATGATGCAGAAAAAGCCATTCTATCAGATAAAAGAAACTTTTACATTCAACTCCAACAAACCCATCAAAACAAACCACAAAAATTATGGGCAGGAATTAATACTTTTATACCCAGGTTGTTCTGTCACACCTGCCCCATTAGGCTCTGACCATGATAGTCCTAAGCAAATTGTTAATACCTTTAACACTTTCTTCACTGAGACCATTCAATCTCTTGCCAATCAACTAACCCCTGACAGCTCATCTCTGACTACCTCTGCTTCTAGCTTACCTCCCTCATTTCACCTTAAACCTCTCCCCTACATCCCTTGTCTGTACCCTTATTCAGAAACTCAAACCAACCACCCACTGAGCTGATCTACTACCTACAGAATATCTGTAAAAAGCTGCAAAAGCCATAGTCTATCCCAGCTCCAGCCTGACTAACAGAACGATCACTGAGGGAACTATCCCATCTATCTGGAAAATCTCAAATATTATCCTCCTGCATAAAGGTGGTAACTCCAAATGAATTATCCAACTATAGACCTATTGCTATATTATCTCCACTGGCAAAAATCATGGAGAAATGCATTCAGAGACAACTGTTAAACCACCTAATAGATAACTTACTAGCTAATGGCCAACATGGTTTTAGGCCATTTCATAGCACCACCTCTGCCCTCTTATCCTTCTCTGACTGTATTAACAAAAATCGCAACAACACTCTATCCTCAGCCCTCTTTATTGATCTCTCTAAAGCCTTTGATATGGTTAACCACCAATTTCTCATAAACATACTCGCAAACCTGTCACTAGATGCGCTGGCTATACACTGGTTTCAATCCTACTTAAACAATAGGCAGCAGGCTGTACTGTGGGAGAACAACTTATCTACCCACCTCCCCATTGCCCTCGGTGTCCCCACAAGGCTCTATATTAGGACCTCTCCTATTTTCTATTTTTATCAATGACCTACATTCTGTAATACCTCAAGCTGCCTGTATATAATATGCAGATAATTCCACATTAATATGCTCAGCCACCTCTCCATCAGACCTTCAGACCCTCACCGAAAATGTGTTTAATACAGTCGAGAAATGGCTTCTACACTGTTGCCTCATCTTGAACCCCCCGAAAAACAAAACTCCTACTATTCACTCCTACCCGTAAGGTCACCACACTTAACTTTACTGTCACATCAAACAACAGTACTGTCATACCATACATTCAACTACAAAACTAGTAGGGGTACTAATTGATAACCTTAACTTTGATATTCACATTAACAGTACTATAAAAAGTCAACAAAAAACTAGGCTCCCTCTATAGAATCAAACCCTTTCTGACCCCATTAGCGAGGGCTACTATTGCCTGCACCCACATAATCTCTACTCTCTTCTATGCCTCCCCTGTACATACTAACCTGTCTAAAAACAACCTGAACAAGCTGGCTATCTCCTACAATAATATTGCTAGATTTGCAGCAGGATCCGCATTCAGAACCCATCACTGTATTAATTTGGAGCAACTAGGATGGCTAGAGTTGCCAAATTTACTACTATTTAACCAATTAACAGTTGCCCAAGAGATCCTGTATCAGCCTAATACATCAATTCTTACCAACCTTATCATCCTCTACAATAACCTTAAGATCCTACGCTCATCTAATAAAATACTTGTACAAATAAGTAAAACCTAAAGCCAACAATATGGCTGGTGACTCTGTTCTCTAATACCATGGGCAAAACCTGGAACTCACTCCCCAGTGACCTGACATCCCTTTCCTCAATAATACCATTTAAAAACAAACTGAAACTATACCTTAAATTACATTGGTTATGTCCTTGTGTGAACCCTGACTAATTACCCCATTTATCACAAGACAACTATCACTATGCCTGTATATATAAGTTGCATTCTGTTAACCATAAAAAAATGTGCTTTTATATATTAATTGAATGTCATTATCAATATTTTCTTATAATTATCCATATATATGTACTATGATTCTGTAAGCAGAAATGTAATGAAGTATAAAGAATAGCTTAAATATGTGATGTACCTGCATCTGTAAAAACTGTCATTTAATATAAATTATACTGTGTTTGAGGAGATTTTCTCCCTGGGCCTCTGCTGAAAATGGACATATATCCAGCTGGACTAACCCGTTCAACAAATGTAAAATAAATAAAAATAAATAAAATAAAGTCATCTCTACCATCTCTAGACACGTATTTGTGCAAATTATTACTTTTATCCAAATTTTCATTTTGCAATTATTATATCTGCATATGTTAACAGTACTGGAATTCATAACCCTTCAGGTGTTATATACTACTTCCCCCTAAATGTTTAATTTATTTCATATACTATCATGTTCATAACTAATGCAAAGAGTATGCAACTCATCCGACATCCCAGTCTTACACTACTCTTCAAATGTACCTCTTGGTTTAACCAGCCTTTACAAGTATTTTTACTTTATTATTACTATGTGGTGACAAGCATTTCCTAACTTTCTCACTTATAGTATATTCTTTCATATTTGCCCATAAGATTTCATGTCTAGTTGTGTCAAATGCCTTAAGGTCTCTTCTGTTCATAATATCATTCACAATTTTTGTAACTACCATTTATTAATAAGCCTTCCCCTTTATACTATATATGAATTCTTCCATAATATTTCCATTTTAGTTTCGAATCTCTTGTATTATTTTCATAAAGATCTTATGACCATCATTATTCAATACTGTTGGTCTCCAGATTTTTAATTCTCTTCCATATGAATTTAAGTATTCCAATACACAATTCTTTATACATAAAACTTTCATTTAACCATTTATTCAAAATCTTTATTTTTTAATTTTATTTTATTTTTGCAAATCCCTAAATTTTTTATACATTTCATACACTGTTGCATCTGGACCTGTAGCCAAATCTATATTTACTTGTCCAGTACTTTATATATTTCATTTAAAGAAATGTCCTTTTCTAACTCTTTATTCTCTTAGTCTATTCCCTTTCCTTCTTCATTCCATGGTTTCTCATTTACCATTTTATTTCTTTCCCTATTTTTTATACATTCCTTGCCTTTTTTATCTCTAGACATATTGCAAGATGACCAGAGAATCCTGTCTCAAATACCTCTGCTTCTCCAATAACTAATCCTTCTGATACAACAAAATAACCTATTTAAGTTCTATACATACCCCTTTTTGTTAGTCCATGAAATTTTGTCCCAACATTTTAACTCTCCCCATCTTATAACTTCTAGCATTTCTCTTATATCATTTCCTTTCTTTTCAGTGGAGACATGGGAGAAATGCTCCAGATGCATGTCTTTGGAATTATAATATTTATATTTATCACTAGTCTAAAATCTATATAAACAAATGTTCCCTTTATTTTCAGATAGTATAAGCATATCATGTTAGAATTCTATATATAAACATGTTCTATGTTTAACATATAAGGGTTAATCTTTCCATTTTTTGCTTAAATTGCAGCCAATATTTTTACTGTATTCCTACATAATACAGCTATTCCAGAACATCACTCATCTTTTCTTTCCTTCCTCAGTTTTTCTGTAATCTTTCTTCATCTGTTAAAAATCTTGTCTTCTAATAGAATTAGATCTACATCACATGTTACACCACTCCAAATTTCCTATTCTTCTTAATTAATAATGTTTGTATTATCAGAAAGCACTCTAAAATGTTCATTTTCCCTTTTCCTTAGATTCATGGTTTCATAATTTCATAATTACTGGGACAACTTTCTTAATAGGCCATTCTAAGCCAAACCAATGTCCTTTCCAAAGGTGAGAATCAAACACTATACCTTGTGTCTGTGAGTCAAATGCCTAATCATTTTCCAAGTCTCAGTCGTTAGCTGTATATATTCTTTTTCATCCATTTCCTTTCACTTTTTTCTTTTGATTTAAAAATCCCTTTAAATTTTCTTTTTCTGTCATTTACCCTTTTACTACCTCCCAGTTTTTCTTTGTCATCACTTATTTCAGAACCTTTTTGTATGTTCTCTATTTTTTTGTGATCTAATTTTCTTCAATATCTACTACTTCTAAAATGTCTTCTTTCATTTTTTCTTTTTCCTGTTTTTATTTTTGCAATCCATCCAAAATGGTTAAATTTATAACATTTCATTTCACATTTGTTGCATCATTCCCATCTCCCATGCATATAACATTTTCTTGTCACAGTTACTTGTCCACACACAAACATATTTTGGGTCATCCCAAAGGATTTTACTATACCCCTATCCCCCTCCACGTTTATCATGGTTGGTATATGTTTATTTTTTTCTCTCTTTCTATTTTAAATACACTATTACATTCCCAGCCACCATTACATAAACCCCTTTTATCATAAATATTTGCAATGTCCACTACTTCTTTACATAAATCTTTCCAATGTCCTTTCAATGTCTCTCTTTCTACCATTGTTCAAAATTGTAAATTAATCTTTTTTTTTTTGTTTCCCTGTTAAATGCTTTTATCACAAAAGATTCCATGGGTTGTAGTCTTTCTTTTTTCATATTCCCCAAGAAATTTTTCCTTTGAAAAAACAGTCTCAAATATAATGTCATAAACTGTCTCTTAAGAATAAATGCTCTTACCTCGTATGCTTTATCACCCAATGGAGCTATTAAATTGTCCCATACTTCATACCTATCCATTTCTTTGTCATCTTTACTTTGAATCCTCACCATGTACTTCTGTTTTTCAATTTTTTCTACCTCCTTTTCTGCTAATCCACTTTTGCATTCTTTTTCTTTCTCTTCCTGTGTTTTCTTTTCCATCTCACCATTATTCTTCACGATTGTCTCTGCATCCTCCATTTGTGTTTTCTCTATAATGCCTCCCAGGAAACATCTCCTTCATTTTCTAGCTCACTCTGCACCACAGTTTCTCTAAGTAAATCATCCCACAGCCCTCCTGAATGGAGGGTTGTAATTATACTTGCATCATTTGCTGACTCGTCTCCACAAACAGGTTTCTTTGAAACACTTCCTCAGAATCCTGCACACATACTCTGGTGTCAACATTTGCTTTCCCCCTCATTTCTTTCAGTACTTAATCATCTCCTTCTCTCTCCATCTACCTCTCCTATTTCTGTCTGCCTCTGCGCCTGGAAGGGAAACAGGTAGTACAATTTCTAAATGCTTCTCACTCTCAAGAATGAGAAATAGTGTAAAGTCCTTAATGCCCTGAGCAAAGTCTCCTAGTAGTGTAGATAATAACTTGGGTTGCTCCAGAAAAGAGAGCCTACTGGGTCTAATCAAGATAAAACATATATATATATATATATATATATATATATATATATATATATATATATATATATTTTTTTTTTTTTTTTTTTTTTTTTTATCTAGTCCTGTGCATAATGGCAAATTTGGCACTTAGTATACTGACCAAGTCTTTTTTTTTTTTTTTTTGGAAAGACTAGATGCATGGACATATTGGAAAGAACAAGATGGGGCTTTACCAACATGAAAAAAAAATGTTACCTGTGCAAAAATATTAAGAGCAAAGAATCTAAAACAAATGGTGAAAATCTGTATTGATGGAGGGGTTTATGACTAAAACTGGTGGCATTGTGTATCCAAGTTCTGCAGGGGAGGTGTTAGCTGAAACAGTAGGGGGTAAGCTGTAGGATGGCAAGAAACTCATTATTTTGCAGTGAGAACTGGATGAATTTAATAGAGAATGCAATAAACTATGACACCATTGTTTTATAGGGATCCTGATATGCAAGCTAGGAAGAAGAGTTACAACTGCATGAATAATTAATTACCCCTGGGGTAGAGAAAAATGAACTAAAGGCATGGCATCCGGATGTAAGGAGATCATAGTCCCACTATACACAGCCATCATTAGACCAATAATCAAGTGCAATGCACCAGTCGGCATGTACCTGACTATGCATGTGCAGCAAATGGAGTAACCACACAGGTTCCTCATTAAAATAATATAAGATATAAATAATATGTCCTGTGAAGACCACATCAGAGCCCTGTTCCTTTACTCAGTCTCCTACAGACTCCGCGGTCCAACATGTAAGGCATTGTCTGATCCAGCCCTGATGGATCTTCTATACACTCAGAAAACAAACATCTGAACTAAGGATCTAAACCTTGTCTGTGATGTAAACAAAACATGTTGCAGGGATAGGTATGCATCTCAGTGATTAACCATTCTCTGGAACAGACTCCCTATTCATGTAAAATAGAGCTCTAGCCTAAGGAGGATGCAGAGAGAAACTCAATTTGGCATAATGTATGGCAAATTATCAGTTAACACCTGGTTTATTGCCTGGACCCATTATGGATGAACAGGGGCAATTTGTAGATGTCATGTCCAGTGGTAACTAGATGAATAAAAAACTTTAATGATTTGTATTTTATTACCTTGTTTGAGGTACTAGGCTGAAGCACTTGTATCTTAGGGGTAATGTGCATCTCATGCATGAAGCCTTGAATTTAAATTTTGTTTTATGCAACACGTTTTTGGCTCCTTACTGAAATGTTGGCACTCAAAATCCCAGCTGCCAACAAGCAAAAAAAAAAGTACACATAAGAAGAGTGAATGTCAAAAATCACTTTTCTCCTTTAAACTTCTTTTTGAAGAGGGGGCAACCCCCACCATGGAGTCAAGTCTCTCATATCCCCCAAACTTATATGCACCAACTCTGAGATCACCATATATTGAGAGAAAAGATAATATTCTGGGAAATGGCATCTTGGACTTAATATACGCAAGTCTGTTCTTTTAGTTACTCAGTCTTCATATTTTGGAACTCGTTTTAGCAGGTCCCAACATTTGAAAAGGTTACCCGGTTTCTGTTTTTACAGGATCCCACCAGTTGTGTCCTAAATATATACATTTGCTATGGAAAAGTTGTGTTCCTTTTATTTCAGATTTGTAGTAGTTATTATTCAAACTATTTTACATTTTTTATGCTGGTGAATGTAGCAATTAGTAACCCACAGCTCCTTAGCTCAAATAGTTAGCATTGCCGTTTTACTTTACTAATCTTTAAAAAAATGGCAAAAAATAAATCAAGTGAATAAATAAATAAGCAGTTTTGAAATTGATTCTTTTTATACACCTTATGCTGTAATTTATGCATTTTGTTCTTTTAGACAAGTACTTTTATAACCATCCATATGCCATAAAATAATTATCAATTATGGCATTCATTAATATATGTCTCATCAACTTTCTGGATAAAATTTGAGGCTGATCAGCAGAAAAAAAAAGAAAAACAAGTTTGCAAATATGCTTGCGTCCGATAGTCTCCTTGAGCAATCCATCAGGGAAATCATTATAAACAATCCTTAAATGCTATGCCCCATTTACTGCCTAGGTTTTTTTTGTGTCTAGCTGTGCCAAAAATAAATCAAGTTACCAAGGCATGTCAGCACTAACACAAAAATGCTTCAGAAAATAGAGAAGCAGAATAGAAAAGAAAAACTAGGGAAAGCTGCATAATGTCTTTTCAGGTGAGCAAATAAGGGCAAATGAATGTCCTGTTTAGTTCATGCCAGACGTACTGCTGCAGTTAAAGGCAAGGATAAACTAACTCTGAGTCACAAAGTACTTAAAGATAGTGTAATAATTGTGAAATTAGTGCATGCATTTGCAATCAGGTTTAAAGAACACTGATGCTTTTTATAGCTATTGCCGAATTTGAAGTTGTATATCTGGCTTAGTCAACAATGTATATGCTTCTTAAAATATCTTGTTTTAACTACATATGCCTGTGTCTACCAGTGTTTGTCTGTACCCATCTCTCTCTCTCTGTCTAGCTCAAACTTTGTCTCTGTGTCTCCTTTTCCCTAAAGATTTCAAAGCTCCCTCTTGTGTTACATAAATTGAAAATGTAACTCCATATGTATGTATGCATATGTCTGCACATGCTTGTGTATGTATTTGTGTGTCTTTGTGCACGTGTGCATGCATTGAGTGTGTGTGTGTGTTTCGGAGGTGAATGAGTAGAAATGAGCAGGTCAAATGTGGTAGTAACAAGCAGGTACGTGGGTACTCTTATGGGGTTCATAGGATCATCAGTTGTTACTAGGCAAGTCAACAGGAAGATAATTTGCATTCTACCTGGTACAACTCATAATATACTTTCTTTTTTTCATTTATTTCTTTATATTAATGACAGCTGTCTTATGGCTGAGGGGAGCAGACAAGCATAATAAAAAATTAATCCCCACGATGCAAATATTTAAAATTTACCTGCAAGTGTGTGTGTGTGTGTCTGTGCTCATCCATGTGTGTTTTTGGGTGGGTGGGAGGGTGTGTGTATGAGAATCTGCAAGTGCATGTGTTTGTTCTTATCCGTATCGTTTTTGTGTGTCTGTTAGCCTGTTTTGTACTTTTCTACATATTCTGGTATTTCCTGTCTACCCATTCCTTTTTGTATCATTTGCTCTTCATAAATATATCCACATTTGAACTCATGCACAAAGAGAGTCAGTGAGAAAATATGCAGTAATAGCAAAATCTGCCTATAGTATTTAGAAGTACATGAATAATAACTATTTACATATATTTACTGGGGTAGTGCACTGATCAATAATGATGAATTTCAGGCTTAGTCAAGTAGAATACAAAGCATTTCATAAACAAAAAAGGCAGAAATATAATCAATAACAGGAGATCTCAGATTAGAAAATTTCCTATCCTAACCTTCCCTTCACGAATAAAGGTTAGGTTCTAGGTTTTTGTAATTACTGGGGCATCCCTCTTGTATGGCACAACCATAAACTTGTTTTAATATACCGATCGGTACCCATACTTCCTTGTTCTTGCTCCTTCCTCTACCCAAGATTCAAAAAACGTTATTACTTCTTCCCAGGAGAATTTCTTTCTTAATCTAATTCAGCAGACAAATTTGGATAATTTCCATCCACAAATATATCCATCAGACTTTCCAGCTGTTTAATAAACATGCTGTCTTCACTAATTAGCCTTAACAGTTGCACCATTTGCCCTGTAGCTATACTTTTTTTTTTGAAGTAGGAGTGATGACTATCAAAGTGTAACAAAGGTGGAGAAAGTTTCTTAATGAAAAATTATAGATGTAAATATTTGATCAGCTATGTCCTTACCTATAGTCAAATCCAAGTAATCTATTTTATTAATGTTGAAAGTAAACCTTAAAAAAGTCCATGGAGTTACTTAAATACTCCATTAACTTAAAAAAATATTCAAGGCTTCCCTTCCACAAATAAATCAGTTGTCCAGAGATCTATAATAACTTCAAACAAATTCAAAAATTACAGAGGTGAATACATGTTTTTCCCAAGCTAGGAAAACCAAATTTGCATAAAAGGGGGGCACAAGGAAAAATACTATTGACCTTGCTTTTGTTACAAGTCTAGGATTACCACCTGTCCCACTTAGCGAGGGGCAGTCCCTCTTTGGGCAGTTGTGTCCTGCAAAAAAATTGAAAAAATGGCAAATGTCCTGAGATTTTAGGATAAAAATATATCTGATATTTTCTTTAATAGTTGCATAAAACAATTATTTTGTATCTGAAACACCTAAATGTTATAAGAAACAGAATAATCAACTCAAATGCTACAATAATAAGCTTTTATTTTGGCAAAAAAGTGAAGTTCTGTCCTTTGTACTGGCCGTGGGTATGTTTTGCCCTGCAAAATCTGACGTTTCTACAAAAAATGTCCCACTTTGGATATTTGAAAAGGTGGCAACCCTATACAAGTCTGAAGTTCTTGGACTACTGGGTATGAAGGCGCTTAGTTATTAAAACTTTTTAACTTCCAGGACAACATGTATTTATTATTATTTGTAACAGTGAAGAGACTGATAGCCAGAATGAGCTCAGGTGCTATTCAGCAGTACATGACTATGCATCCAGCTATCAGTCATAAGCACAACAAACTGCTGCTATTTAGCAGGTTGTAACTGCTTCAGCAGGGTCTTCATAGGATAGCATATGGATTACAGAACTCACTACTGCATCCAAACACTGAAACACACGCATGCACAAACACGTGCGCACACACTGACACAATACATCCAATTCCAAACGGAGCTTCTGCAGAGCCAGATCACGTAGTTTAAATATGCACTAGTTCCTGTGTGCCATAAATAGCTTGAAAACTTCAAAATTGTTCTGTTGTATGACTAACACAGCAAAAAGTTACAGCAGACAGAGAAAGAGACAAGAGCACAAAAGATGCGTTACACAGCCACTGATATTTTGTTGTAAATTATAGACATTTGATATACCTCTACTCTGCTACACATACTTGGCAAAGGAACAGGAAGCTGTCACAAATCACTCCTTCCTATGTATGCAGAGCTCAGAATGTACATGGTGTACGGTCCCACTTTCTGTGGTATACATAGTATGAATCCTGCCCCAGTGAACAATCCATAGACATAAAAGTGCCTTCTGCTCAGTTGCATGACTCATGATTATGAGACAAACTTCTAACATTGTAAATACTGTACTCAACTGAACACTAATAAAGTTATGAAAACATCTGGTACTCTAGAATAGATGTATTCTTATAATAGTATATAGTTCCACTGTTAGGATAAAATAAGATACATATTACAAGGAAGATAGCTGTCATTACTGGGAACAGAGATCTAGTAAATTCCAGGGTATTTGAATTGCATTTTTGGTGAAATATGACAGTGTTTATCAATTCTGTTTATGGGAATCTGTCTGACAGTGCAGTGGATTAATGCCATAGCCTATTAGAATCTATGTAATTTCATTGGCTCAAAGTAGTGAACATCTTTTCATCGAAAACCTATTTATCGAAGATACTGCTCGTCGAATGGAGTTTTCAGTGAAAATTTTCTCAGGGCAAGGCAACAGTTAGCCACCACCTGGAATTTGCCCTTTTCCCCACTGTAGTGTGACATCAGAGTTGGTATATTTAGTTAGGAGGTGTCTGGGGAGTATAGCCTCCCAACTGGGTAGGTGTTAAGATTTATTATTTTGTTCATGGTTGATAGGGTATCCAACTGTTGACTTGCCCTAGTAAATTTTTTCCTGAATACTCCAGTTGATGATCGGTAGCTTCGCTAAATAGGTGTTTGATGAAGAGGTGTTCGCTACTTTGTGATTCGACAAAATGTCATTGAGACAGGCTGTTAACAAGTTGCTTCCTTTTTTTTTTTACTTTTTACATCAGCTCACTAGTCAGACTGCGGTAGTGGTGCTGCAGTAGCGTTGTCACCTCACAGTTAGATGTTGCCCGTTCGATTCTCAGTTAGAGCGTCTTGTGTGGCGACATGCGTGAATGGACGTTCCTTCATTGAAGGTTGTGCGTTAGGCCCGGCAAGCCAGCATGTAAAAATCTGCTGCCAATCATTAGCGGACCAGAGTTCCGCTATGGCGACCCCTAACCGGGAAAAGCCGAAAGACACAAACAAACATCAGCTCACTAGTTGTAGCCAGTCACTTTTCCAGACAGTGCTCCCGGGCTGAAATTTCAAAAGGGCCACAAGGAGAACTGCTAAACACAGGTTAACATAAACCAGCGGATAAATAACTAAATAAATTATCAGTGATGACCCTGATGAGTTACAGGAATACATTCTAACAATGAAAGCACAGCTTAAACATACTGACTAACAAAATACGCCTGTATTTTAAGTGTATAAAAAAAAAATATATATATATATATATATATATATATATATATATATATATATATATATGTGTGTGTGTGTGTGTGTGTGTGTGTGTGTGTGTGTGTGTGTGTGTGTGTTTGGATGCTCTATTGCATTTGTTTTTTCACCAGCAAAGAACATAACATATTTCCTGTGTGATTTGTATCAAGCAATGGTTTTCATAATATACAGAATATAACATTTCCTGGATAAACCATAACAGGGCACCATTTTTGTGTACTGTCACTTATAAGCAACTTTAAGAAATAAGGAGATTATATACTAGATAATGGTAGAAGACCTTCTGTTGTGGATTGTATCAGCCATAGCTGTGTAGACTCTACCTAAATCATCAGTCAAGGTCTAATATAAATACTTCATATAGTCTCTGCAAAGTAAATTCCCTCTTTGCTAGTGAAAAACCTGTCTATTTTATCGGTCTAATTGCCTGATTTGTACCACTTAAGTGAAATGCATGTGTCCATGTATTTTTGCATTTATTGAGATGATGGGGTAAATATTGTCATCATCTACTGAAAAATATGAATGGAAGACCATTATCAAAAACACTAGTGTTACATAGTTCCTAAGCCAATTGCACCATAGACTAGAGGACAGTGGAGCCCTCCTTTCAGTTACAGGATGGTTGATAAGGCCAGAGTGCGTAGAAATATTAGATGTTCATTAAATGTGAATAAAAACATCTACTTAGCAGAGTATAACACTAAAATTATTGGGGTTTTATGGCATGAGCGAGTTCTCCAGCCATATGTTGAATCTAGTAATGCAGACACGAAATAACAGAGGTATTGTCTGCAGTACATGGTCAATCTGATAGGTGGAGTTGGTCCTAAGTAGAGCTGAAGTGAAAATCCCCAGCTGATGACCTCTCACATGGGTGATAGTTTTATAAAAGCTATCCCCATAAAACCACCTGCAATGGACATAGCATTTTTACTAGTTTAAATTATGCTTTTAATTGTGCAACCCCACAGCATGCCATCCCTGTCTAGGCAGAATATTGCATGTTTGAAAGTGCTTTCTCTGTCAGGCATAGACTTTTATGAGTAGCATTCAGGTGGTGTTGTGGTGGCAGCTAGTTATAGATTCTGTTGGCACTTCCTGTATATGGAAACTGGTACTGCTGGCTGGCTGATTACTTGCAGTACCAGTTCTCACATACTGATAAAGCTTTAGGGTCATTCAAGTTTGAGTGTTTGGGACAGTTATGCTATGAGATCCACTATCATTGAATTATCCCATGAATAGATAATATGAAACATTTGTTAATCTCATCACCTTCTCCTGGTTTAGCAGGAATCCCTTATATTTATGGTGTTGATGTAGTATTGGGTCTTTTGGTTTAACTTCACCCCCCCTCTTTCTTTGGTATGATATATTGGCAGTGCAGCTGGACTACAGGATCACAATAGCATTAAATGATGGTGATGTGTACCATGTTACCCCATTTCTATTGGAACCTGAGGGACCAAGTGCTTTATAACTCAAAGGGTGAATTGGGAATTTCGGAATCTCCTGATGTTAGACAAATTTTAAATCCTAATGTCTCCAATTTAGAGCAGTTAGCAAACCACCCATTCACTGAAATTTGTGAGACTCATGTATACTTCTCTAATCAATGTATATTTATATCTGTCAGTTTAATTTCTTTAAGTGTTTTGGGTTTCTAATACCATGGCGGGAATGGACCCCATTCCTAAGTCAGGGTACAATTAGAGTTCATGAAATTAGCATTTATATCTGTAGGTTTAATTTCTTCAAGACTTTTGGGTTTCTGTTACCATGACAGGATTGGACCTCATTCTTAAATCAAAGTTTGATCAACGTTTATGAAATTTGTATTGTTTTAGTCTTTGATATTAGGCAGAAGTGCACAGTGCAGAACCTAAAATGAGCCTAGAATCAACTCCTTCTGTAATTAATATGGAGTTGCATGTACTGGTAGCATACTGAAATATGGCTATAAATTCTTTTCAATGAGACCCATTGCTCCTACTATATTGGAGCTGTCTGGGTTTCTTTCTTCCAAACTGCCCTCATTTCTGCCTGCAAATCCTGTTATTTTCTGAGTTTGGGTCCCTCTGTACATAAGACTCTTAATCACTAGGTGCAGTAATTTCAATGATCGATGCTACTTTTGTCTTCTTTTCATTGACTATTATATTTGGTTTTCTCACTTCTGTTTTTTTAAAATGTTGGCAATGGGTGATCCCATGTTAAATAAACTTCATAATTCTCTATAATGCTTTGTGGTTGATGTTTCCAATACTTCTCAGCTACTTCAGTATTATAATGTTTGCTCAATCCCCAGTGCAACATTCTTGCCAAATTATTATGCCTTTCAGTATACAGGCCCTCTGCCATTACCATATCATACACAGAAGCAAGATGTGCAACTGTTTCAGGTCTGTTTTACAAAATCTGCATTTGTCTGTTTCTCTCACACGTTCAATGGATTTCATAAATCAGTGTGAGTAGTCCACTGTCCTGGGGCACCAATATTAACCTTTCATCTTTTAGTATAAATTCACCTCTCCTTAACTATTCCTGCTTCAGATCCTGATTGTTCCAGGAGTTTTCTGTACTTACAACTATATGTATTCCTTTTCCATTTTTTCTTGCTTCTCATCTGATCCTTCTACCTATGTTCTTCCTTTTGTTTTTTGGCATTTTCAGTTGAGGCCTGATTTTTGCCTACTTCTGGTTTCATTTCCATCCCAGCTTGATAGCTTCTTCTAAACTAAGCAGGGAAGTCATCTCAGACTTGTTATCCTTGTGTTTTGAAACTTTCACTCTGCTTGGAACTTGTGAGTTGAGATATGCATGCAGTCCTGTGATTGCAGATCTATACATGTAATTATTTTTGAGGAGGCCTATACCTCCTTAAGAGGAATATATAATCTTTGTATACACCACTTTTTATATATCATTTGATAAGCATGAAGTATTTATCTTGTTTTCCTAACTGATACAATACCTTTTGGGCCAATCATCCCAAAACTAAGTTAGAACAGGAAGAGCAAATTTGTTAAGAGCTTGGACTTTGTTTCTAGATTTCATGGTTTTCAGTTTTAATTTTAATCTAAAATAATCCTTACTGAGGTTTATTTGCATCCGTTCATATTTTATTGTCGATCCTTCATCAATTCCCAAATATTTATGCACTCACTCATGCTCAAGTTAGTTTATATTACATTTCTGTCCCAGAATATTTTCTTGGTGCTGCAGCTTTCCTGCTTTAAATCTTACTTTTGCATATTTATCAATACCAAATGACAAAGATGAGAAGTCTTTACACTTTGTTGTTTTCTGGGAGTCAAATTCTAACCATGTCTTAATCTGTTAAGTAAACAGCTTAATGGGATGAGGGCAACCCAAATGAGCAGTGGTGACAGTCGGCCAGAAATATCCCCATTTGAATTTTTATTCCTGGTATAATAATTCGTCCGTTATCATAGCTTAGCTACAAAGTGGTTTTCCACTGTTGCATGGTCACTGAAGGAATTGACAATTGAAGGGTGCATCTTGTACATCTGTAAGCACTCCTTTATCCATGTGGGAAACCATTATTTTTTTTATCTGTGTCATACTTTTTACAATCCTCTATTAAGACTTTATTTCACAACATATGATCCTTTGCTTCATATGCCTTTCTTGTGTTACCCTTTTATTCTATTGCCATGGTTGATCTTTCTTTTAAATGACAAACTCTGTCGGCATCGGCTCCAATGTATAGTTTATACATTGTAAGAAGGTAAGTTATTGGTAGGTAGTTTTGAGGAGAGCTTACAGGTTCACTCCTAAGGAGAAGTATTTCCTGCTGTTAAGCAAGTTGATATCTGTTCAGCACGCACATATAAGTAGTTCCTACTCAGGGCTAAATGTTCATGTAACTATGTCAATAGCTTTATGCAAAAGTTTGGTACTGCATCTGGCCCTGGGGTTTTCCAAACAGGAGTTTTTCTTAAATTTGTTTCATTTTCTCTGGCTGATACTTACTTCATCTTTTGTATATTTGAATGTCTTACCGTTTTTCTTTTACTTTTGTAAATTCAGCATATTTGTTATGTTTCACAGGGTCTTCAGATATTTCTCCAAAATGTGTATTTAATTTTTTTGTCATATTTCTATTTCTTTGTTTCCCAATTGTCTACAACACTTTTCAAGTGCTCAGTAAATTGCTTATTTTGTACTTTTACTTTATTTTTATCTGCATATCTTCTAAGTTTTCTGCCTGTGCTGATATTTTTAGTTTATTCTTTGAAATGCTGTATGCTAGATTCTAGTCTATTCTGATACTGCATGTTGTTTTTATCATGTATCTTTCTAAGTATTTTTTGAGCTGTTGCTTTTCTATACTCTAACAGTGACAATTCTTGTCTTAATAGATTTATAGTTTTCTCTATTAGATGCTTCCATGACAACATGTGATATCTTCCCTTCCTTTGCCTTACTGCTCTGTGTTTTTGGGGTAAGGCTTTATTGGTTATTAATATAGCTGCACAGTAATCCATCCTATTTACTTCTGTTATATCACATAAATTTCTGTTAATAGTATTGATTACTGTGTTCATTTGTTTTATTAGATGTCTAACATTTTGGGACTTACTGACTTTCTGTGACCTATTTCTTTCATTGATCTTAATATGTCTTTACATCTCTAATAAATCAAGCAACTCTTTCCTTAGCACATTTTCTTCCAAGATGAAGGTGCATTCTTTGTTCTCCATTTCCTGTGGGTGTTCTACAGAAAGCTCCAGAACATCTTCCTGTGATGGATTCTCTTCAGCTGCATCTTGCTTTATCCTTTGCTCTTTCATAGGGGAACTCACCGGCCTATCACTCCACAGTACTGACTGCACCAGAGTTGCCACCGTTTTCTGCTCCTTCTCTTGCTGTGCAGCTCCAACTGAGTTTCTGTACTGGTTTCCTACTGAAGGCTCCAGTGTATCTTTATGTGGTGATCAGATCCTTTCTGTTCCACTTATTTTTCCGTACAACAGGGACTCGTTATTCCATCATGCTGTGACATTACCACAGTTGGATTATTTACAAGAAATCCTTTACTCTGCAGGTACTCCATAACTTTAGTTTCTATTTCTTTAACTTCACCATTATTAATAGTATTTTCTACTTTACCCCTTTATTTTCTTTTTTTTTTTGTATTGAGAAATTTTCCATATACAATTGCCTTTGCCTACATTTCTCTTCTGATATCTTTGGTGCTGCTTTTTGTATTGATTATTTTGCTTTCTCCTTTGCATAAATATTGCACCACATTAAATCTCTTTTTCTTTCCCATGTCCATATTTCTTCTTTAGACATCTCCCATGCCACCTGTTTTTTCTTCGTTCGGGAACTCATCATTCAATTACATTGTGACATAACCTGTGTCAGTCTTTCTACACTAAATCCTTCACTTTACAGGTATTCCATAACTTCTATTTGTTTAACTTCTCTTTACTAATCATCTGTTCTACATAATAAAACTGCTTTAAATCTAAGCTTTTAGCCATATTGATAGCCTGCATAAAAAACATTCAAAATGTATTACTGTACTACTGGCGTTCGTCATAAGGTAGAGATATCGGCCAGCACCCACCATTGAAATGTAAACCACGCACATACCCTCTACTGTGCAAGGATTCAAAGAACACCAACAACAAAATGATATACTAGTATTAATATCTGTGAAGTCCATTGTAATGCAGCATAATACAAATAGACTCCATTTCCATTATAAATAGTCTCAAAATACTAACTGTAATAAAACAAAAAATCTGCATGAAATAATGTAGCCAGAAACTTCCTTTTAAACTTCCCAATAAAAAACATACTTACTGTTTTCAGCATAAAATAATGCATCCAGAAGCTTCCTTTTAAACTTCCAATAAATGTAAACAGTCTTCAGAGTACTTACTATTCAGTGCTGCTGAAGAGAGAAACCAACATTTTTGAAATTCATTCTCTCATTACATGCAAAACTGAGTGGGTGATTTATATGGCTGTATGCCAATGCGGATCCTTTTGTGTAGGTCAGACATCTAGGTCCTTTAAGCATAGAATTGCCCTTCATGTCAGTGATATAAATTGCAGATGAGTTAAAAGTGCTTTGTACAAACAAAGCCTAGAGCATCAAGGTGCCCATTTTGTATCTGTGGTTATTGAGAAAGTATTGGGTGAAAATTTGTCTGATTTTGGTAAACGTAAAGTTTCGGATCAAAGAGAGATTTATGGATTGTTAATTTAGGGGCTCTGTTTAAACTGGGACTTTATGAACAAGTTTAATTTTTAGTGTTTTTTTTTTTACGACATGGTGTTCTATTACTTTAAATTTGATTTCTGGTATTCTTCCTTGTTTACTTTGCATTTAACTATTATTGTGTTTCCTGTCATGCACTGATGATGCCAATGAGGTGAAACCAGACTGCTGTTTTGCTTCTCTCTTCAGCAGCACTGAACAGTGTTCTTTTGAAGTTTGTTTTATGCCTGTTTGAAGCCTGCTGATTAAAATGTAACCATTTGGTATAAGGATGTCATTTTCCTGTATTATGTGCACTGATGAGATTAAAAACTGAGAAGTTTTAAAGGAAGCTTCTGGATACATTACTATAAGCCGAATTAACTGTTTGAAAATAGCAAGTACTCTGAAGACTGTTTACATTTATTACAAACATAAAAAGGAAGCTTCTGGATACATTATTTTTGCATGCAGATTTTCTGATTGATAGTTAACATTTTGACATTATTTTTAATGGAAATGGACTCTCTCTGCACTATGCTGTATTACAAAGGACTTTAGAGATATTTATACTAGTGCTGGGTATATCTTTTTGTTGTTGGAGTTTTACTTTGAATCTTTGCACAGTACTAGGTATGTGTACCATTTATGAGTTGTGGTATATATATATATATATATATATTGTATGAGTATGATTAACAGCTGTAACTGGGATGAGGTGGGTAGTTTGTACATTTGGATGAAAATGTAGTTAGGTGTTGATATAGGCTTGAAAGTGAAATGTGTGTGGGTAGGGAGAGGAGGTGGTTGTGGTGGAATAGATAGGGAGTGGTAGGTGAAAGGAGGGAAATAGGAGATTGATAGCCAGTGATGGTGTTCCCAGTGATTGGTTGGAAGTGGAGAGGGGTGTGGTTAAGTAGTATAAGAGTAGGACTACTAGGGGTGGGTGGTAATTGGGGGTAGGGTAGGTGAGCGGAGTGAACCTGCAGGGTGAACTGAGTGGGTAGAGCCAAGCTAAGGAAGAAGCTGAGTGACAACAATCAGTGGAGTGCTGACTACTGTCGGTGAGTGTGGGTGGAGATAAGTAGAGAGAAAAAGAAACAGTTGTAATAGTGAAGGGAGTAGTAGATTGTATAACAGAGACTTAGGAAGGGTAGAGTGGGACTACAGTATAAGCATGAAAATAAAATTGATGCTTGTGAGCTAAGGTCTAAGATGACAGAACAAACACTATATTGCAGCTGTAGCTCCTGAATGTAGATAGCAGGTCTGGGATTGGGGGGGGGCAAGCTTGGAGATAATTAAGGGGGATACAAGAAGGAAAGTGTGGGGCTAGAAAGTAATTAGGGGTAAGGCTGCTGGCTATCCAGGCAAGAAGGTGTGCTTAAACACAAGGTATTAAGTTATACTATATAGCTGAACACATACATTCTGGTTCCTTGAGGAATCGTGGTTCAGGGAGATATTTAGGTTCTATTCCTGGTGTTAGGGATGAGAGCAGGAATTGATTTAGGTTATGGTTCATGGTCAGCAAGCAAGGCACAGTATCCTACTCAGGTACAGGAATCACAGGATGGCGAGCTGGGTTCATAAAGTGAGACAAAAAAGATATAAGGTGATGAAAAAAACAGTATATGAATAAGTGTGCAGCTAAAATTGGTGCTAAGCAGATTAGAAATGTATATAAACACAGTCTAAAATCATATTAGCATTTCCTAGGAAGTGTAGAACTAAATAAGCCTGTTAATCTATGTTATCTGCTAGTATTTAGGCCATTAGAACAGGAATCTAGAGCTAATAATGGAACAGCACAAGCACACAGTGGTTTAATAGTTATCTAGGTAAGGGTATAACAGTGCTGTAATGCTATTGTACAGATTATATGCCATAACATAGTTGATGTAGCATAAGGACTCTCAATTGGTAAAATTACAGTTCTAGGTAGGGAACACAAGCACATAAGCCAGGTATATTGACTGTTTTGCAAGGAAAAACAAGAGGAATCATTGAAGTAATCTGGGTAACAAATAAGGTGTTGAACAGAACAGATAAAGCCAGGTAGATTCAGTGTTATACATACAGTACTCAGAGGGCCATGAACTACATCAACTGCCAACTTGTAGGCTGTTCTTTAAAACGCTAACATTGTGGAGCTAGTAAGGAGCTTAACATTTAGTTTTCAAACAGTGAATAGGCTACAGACTTGCTTGTTTTGTACAGGTGCTGAATTGGGTACTAGAATTAGGCTGGGAGATCGCTCTACACTCCTACCGTGTTGCTACAGTTGTTGAACACAAGGGTGGCTAAACTAGATCAGCAAAGTTCATTCAAATTGCTATATGCCATCTAAATTGGCTGTTTCCTTGCCAGTAAAACCACATTCAGCATGTATACAGCATGTATGTTTTCCGTATTTAACACGCTACCCAACAACTGGTGGATCCATTGTAAAAACCTCCAATTCCGCGTATAAACACTCGTTAACTCAATGCTGATCTACAATGGCTTTATCCATTCACAGAGACCAAATATACATCACCTTCATCATAGGCTAACCTCACTTGTTTTTATTTGTTAAATTACATCAGTATGTACTGTATGGGTTTAGCGCTAAGCTAATTCTATACAAACCAACTGATACACAATATCAATATTGCAGCATCTGATTGTTGCACTGCAACATCCAATAGTTGCACTGCAACATCTAATATCAACACTGCAATATCTAATATCGGGTCTATATTACCAAATCCAAAAAAACTTTACGCGAATACCTAAATGTCAACACCTATAACATGAACTGTGAAAATCCCGAACTCACTAAACAGCGAAAAATAAAATATCGACTGTCATACTCGGCCAACCCCACCACCCGCTACATACTACCTACCCAAACAAAATAAATAAACCACATACATACACTAAACAAACCCTACTTCTAACCTAAAGTAAAGCACCAAAACCCTACTTCTAACCCTACACACACAACTATGCACTATCCTTAACCCTTCCCTAACCCTAAGGTCCGTAACTACCGCACGCGTCCCCTACAGACATACATTCAAAAAAAAACTACACATACATACATGTAACAAAAACCTACTTCCAACACTACACTAAACCTCACATACACAACTATCTATGCACTATCCTTAACCCCTCCCTAACCCTAAGGCTTGTAACTACTGCACACTTCCCCTGCAGCCACACCCAACATCTAATATCAATACTGCAACATCTAATAGTTGCTTCTTTCATTTTAGCCAGAA
Source organism: Protopterus annectens (assembly GCF_019279795.1). Taxonomy (NCBI): domain Eukaryota; kingdom Metazoa; phylum Chordata; order Ceratodontiformes; family Protopteridae; genus Protopterus; species Protopterus annectens. The sequence goes on from NC_056750.1 coordinate 728,668,983, forward strand.
TATCTTGGGGAAAGTACAGCAGTTAGGATTGTCAACATTCTATGGCAAATGCCTAAAGTTTCACTTAGAGGTGAAACAGCAGGCTGCAGTTTCTTTCCATGCAGGAGGAATTAGTTTTATAGGCACCTTGTGTTACATATGATATCTTATTAACAATGGGTCATGATTTGTTGTGCTACTTCATGGGTAAGCTATGCAAATTAATCATGAGTACCACCAACACTGCTCAGTTTCCTCTGCTGTTCCCAGTTACTGTTTGGAATGTCTGTGTCCAAAATGAGCTGTTTTTACTGCAAGCTGAAGACTTGATTGAAGCTTGCCACAGGTGGCTGCACTGCCTAGTAGGGTGGAGATTGGACAGTATGCGATTTGAATTTTGTCATGTGTGTTGTTGTATGGAAACAAAATAAGGTTGTGGAGCGGAGACCAAAAATGTTTACCAGCTGTCTGACATCTCCAAAAAACAGGAAGTTATGTGAATAGAGTTCACAGTTTAGGACTGTTTTACAAAACAGGTCCCAGTACTCTTTCAAAGAGTTTATCAAGGCCATGGTAATGCTCATAGTGATGTGAGGCATCTGCCTTGCTTCATCTATTTTACATGTTGTGTCTTTCGGCTTTTCCCAGTTAGGGGTCACCACAGCGGAACTCCGGTCCGCAAATGATTGGTAGTGGATTTTTACATCCAGAATTTCCAGCCCTGACACACAACCTTCAATGAAGGTACGCCCATTCATGCATGTCTCCACACAGAAGACGCTCTAGGCTAGAATCGAACTGGACAGCATCTTACTGTGATGCGACATGTAAAGGTATATTTCATGTCTGTGTCAGTGGCACAACTGGGTTATTGACATTAATTATTTTTTGCATTTCACTAGTACTCCCTTGGGGATGATTTACTATGTACAGCAATGTAGATATACCAGGGTATGATTCCAGCATACTATCCTATTTGCATACTTCTCCAATGTGACAGGCTGTTTTGGGATTATGATTGGGACAAAGAGTTGTTTTCACTCTGTGTCTTTTGATTACTTAGGTCATCTGTATCTGTTCTGGAGCATGTTCTGCTGTCTGCCTTCGGTGTCAATATAATGACTTTCAAGGATTTGAGCCATGGATGAGTTAACCATTTATTGTGCTGTTCTTGGCTATTAGCGATTCAATTATTTGGTATGTCTCTGCACAGCTGCATGCCTAGCCCATCTTCTGCACAAAGTCTCTGTCTATCCCAGTACTACAAAAACAGCATGCCTCCATTATCATATCATTCCCAACCTCCTCACTCCTCCCCCATCAGGGGGAGCCAGAGCCATTTTTTGATCTTGGGTTGTTTTAGGAGACAGCTACGACTATCCCTCTACAACATACCTGGCTTCTTTGCAATAGGTTTTAAGTGACATGGATTTAGAAATGAACAGAGGTTTGAAACTTCTGAATGACTGCTACACAGTTAGGAAATTTTTAATGAAATTTCATTTGAACTACAAAACATAATTCCCTTAACGTACTACACCCACACTGAAACTGAAAGATTTATGGTAAACAATAAGCAATATGTGAAGTGTGTTATCAGAAACTCAAAACAGAGGTGAGATTTGGACATTTCTACCTCTGGCCTTTAATGTCCTGGATAAAAAAAAATGGTTTCATTTCTCTTCAGTACATTTCAGAAGTGAATTCTAACTGTAGGAACACTTAAAGCATTAATCCTTTTCACTGTTCACAATTTCATTGAAGTTAAATCAATGCACATCTCACTGCAATGCAATCTCTAAGGTAATAAAAATAAAAATACACACAGCTTTTTCCAGTCTCTCTTGATTTTAGCTAAAGTACTTTCTTCCTTTTTTTTATTTCTGCTTATGCTAACGACTTATTGCAAGGGACAAAAACATGACCTTCTCACCGACTGACTGCAGACTTTATCCATGTTCCCATCCTTTTGAAAAGTCATCTCACCTCATTGAAAATCCATTAAATCTTTTTCTGCACTGTATCAGATTAAAACTCCACTTCAAATAAAATTTCAAATATCAGGAGCCAGTTATCTTTAATATCTTTCTTCCATAAAATTTTTATGAGCTCCACACACTAAGCTCCCTAGAGTAATTCCTTTTTATTTGTTTTGTGGGTCTTCAGAATATCCTGAGTCTTTCTTCTGCCAGCTGTCTTGCACGCAATTTTATGTATACTAATAGAGTTAGAGAGATGTCAGTGCAACTCCTCACTATAACTTGTTTTTGTTTTCCCTATTTGCATCAACACACCCAGTCATATTTTGTTCTCTCTCTTTTTTAAAGGTGGTGGTAAATGTTTAAATACTTATCAAACTAAGTAGCAAAGTATCATTTTTCCAGTACTACAGAAACACTGGTATTTAAAAGTGTCTAAGACAAACAGTAGTGTATAATACTGCACTGAAATGAAAAATATAACCAGCATTTCTAAGTAATCAATCAATAATACTTTAGATCATATTCATGCATGCATTACACATGCCATAATAAATTATAAAATTTGCACAGATCCTTAATATTATATTATTGGTAGATAAAGTTTCATTAAGCAAATCTTACTGTTTACACTAAGTTGTTGGTAGGTCAAAAGAACTGTGAATGGCTGAAACATTGTCTGTGCAATGCAGTTATTTATTAAGACTGGTTACAATGGTCATTCTTTTATCTAGCTGTTCTTTCTAGTAGTAATGTGTAAGGTTTAAGTCCATAAGTATCAGTCTGAAAATGCACTATTGAATCTGCATTTATCTGAGCAAGCTGACAAGACTAGCTGTTCTCTAAAACTAGTGCAGTCCTGCACAATGTATTTGCACAGGCTGTTTTTTTTTTTTTGACATAATTTGGTATGAAAGAGAACATGATTGGAATTTAACAACAAGATTTAGACACATCTCACACATTACCCTGAAGATTCAGAAAATGACTTGATGTCTGGTACCTGGACAAGAATGTAAAACATATATCTGCTATTCATGAAAAATAACTTGGTACAGATTTGGCTGAAACCATGCCAGGTCACAGTGGCACTGTTAGGGTCACAGCAGCATTATGGAATGGATGAAATTACAACACAGTTATAGTGTTTAGCAGCTAATGTACTAGAAAAACAATGTGTCTTAAAAATATAAATACCACCTTGGGTCTCCACTGAAAAGAAGCTACTAGCCTAGTGAGACTAATGCAGTTAACAAAGGATAAATAAATATATGGGAAGAGCTCCCGATAAGTATTGTTACAAAGAGCATCCCTATCAGTGTGTGCTGAAGGTGTCCCATATATTAACAGACCAGGTGCCAGGGAACTACCAAAGTGTAAAAGACAAAGCAGGTTGAGGACTGAGACCTTCTTTTAGTGGGAAGGCTGACTGTTTTACTCCTTGGCAGCCTACTACAGGATTCTGAGGGTGCTGCAATATGTTACAATAAACATGGAGGTGATTTATAAATAGGCATATAGTCAGACAAGGAAAGGAAGCATAACTGTATACCCAGAATATCACAAGGCAACATGCATCTCACGGAGAGGGAACACTTGTATGAGAATACCATACCCTGGCAAAACCACCCCTATCTTCAGCTACTTACCTCTGTTTTTAGGGTATAATATACAGAAGGAGCAAATAATGTCCAGGCACAAAATTTGCAGATCTTGGTTGGTGAACACACAAGCAGCAAGGCTTTCTCATAAAAGAGAGTAGGCAGTACAGCACTAGATCAAGAATCAGGGATATGAAAAAACTGCTAATATAGTGGTGCAAATTAGCAAATAATTGGGTGCAGTCACGTGTTTGTTTATTAAACTCTGTCTTTCCAGATTAAAGCAGTATTATAGAAGTAAACTAGGAAAAGGGTGACAATGAACTTCTGTGTTGAGGGAAAACAGAAGCCTGAGTGCAGATATTCCAAGGAGTTTCAAATTTGTTGTAAGATATAAATTGAAAAAAAAATGCAGAATAAGTCAAATACCTTGAAAGTCTGCAATTATTTTAATACCACCTTTTTAGAAGTAAGTTGTTCCATATTGCCGTCTTATGCCATTCAAAAGAGACTACTTCAGACTTGTCAGCTAATAAAACATTGGTCCATTAACAACTGCTTTTTAAAAAAATGTAACTATAAATAACCATTTCCCAAAAACATAATTCAAGCTGACACACTAAACATGGTCAACAACAGTGAACAAAACAAAATGCTGTTATATGATTACTTACAGTTCATAAAGAGCACTAGTGAAATCCTCCAAAGCAAACTGAGTCCAAACTGGCCACATCTACAAATGATAATCATAAGACCTTCTCACATATGTCTGCAATCTCAAAGGAAGCACTCAGATCTGCCTCAGAACTGGTGCTCAAGGACAACACATACACAAACACCGTAGATATAGCCAACCTGCTGGCAGACAGGTTATGTGAAACCTTCACCCCTCTGTCCCCTCCCCCAAATAAATCAGGACATCTCCAGCACCTGCTAGCCCCCCCCCCCTTATCTCTAGGGAGCAAGCCATCACTGCCCTCCCAAAGGCAAAAAATGCAGCCTCCATGGGACCCGAAAACATCCCATGCAACATCCTACATGAACTCAGGCAGGAACTTGCAGCATCATTAAGCACCCTATTCAACCAAAGCCTGAGTACCAGCTTTGTCCCAAGGAATGCATTTTACAGCATATGGGTGATATATGGAGAAATGTGCAAATAATTACAGCAGCTCAAAGCATTAATGAACTTCCACAGCATGATTTTAAATTTATGGCTTTGGATATTTACACTCCTGCACCTAGAGATAGTGATATAAAGAATGCCACAGAAGTTAAAGAAACCCACTGGATAGCTGGGCTTGAGAGGTGATGTTCCACCAGGCTTAAATGGTTTTATACCTTTAAAACCTATTTCAAAGGCTAGAAAATGTTAATTGGTTAAAGGTTTTAATTAATGTAATTGGTTTTTGTATTTATATGCAGACTGATTTTATATTTTTGTATAGATCTGATGGAGGCATCACCAAAAGCACTTATCTGTTTACTGCTTATTGTTTATTAAATATATGTGCTTTGCCGTGGTTGTCCCATTGTTGTTTCTCAAGTATTTTAACCTGCTTTTTTCTACATTGGGAATGATTTTCTAATTGTTGCTGTTTGCTTACTTTCTTGGCTATGCTTGTAAGGGCCTTAGGGTCAATAGCCTAGTAACTTTCTATGAGCCTATGGTCCTATAAAGTCTAAGTGAAGCAGTAGTGCATTTGTTTTTAAAACAATTTTTAAAATGTAATCACTTCATCTTAAAACAAATATGAATCCATTAAATATTATTTTTCTTCCTTTATTTCTAAAATATTTTCAGCACATCTCATTCTAAACCATTTTCTCACACTGTCTGTAACGTAAAAAAGCCTTTTATAATCAGCACACAAGAGTTTTAGTAGTGCATTATTTTATTTATTGTTTCTTACTGGAAGTACGGTCATATAACCAGACCCAAGGCTTCTATATGTTTCTTAAAAATAGAAAGCATTGCACTCAAAATAATGACAATACATATATCATCATTTCTGAGCTGCAGGTAACATGGCCTGGATGTTTTGAATGATTTGTGTTTCATAACAATAAAATGCAGAGAATGTGGGATAATTCATACTTCCCCATCTGCAGGTATTGGAAACAGGCACAAAGGCACTTGAAAGGCAGGTACATCCAGCCAAGTATGGGGGCAGCTGAATAGAATAAAACTGCAAAACCAAAGAGCACATAACTTTTCCAATTTCTAGTAAGAATGTGGAATATTACTCGGAAAAACTTTTAAGAAACAGAGAGTGACAAAAATGATAGCAAACACAAAAGGCCATTATCAAATGGATAGTGCAGAAGCTGTAGACTCTAATGAGCTGTATTGCAAAATGCTACCACACAAGTTAATTTATTTTTGCTTCTAAATAAGTAAGGTATAACAAGTGTGTCCGCTTTCTTTAAATTATTGGTGACTAGTATGTTGACCATTTAATTTGGTTTTGTATATACAAGACAACTTCAAAAAGCAAGTGTGATGAGGGTAATTCAGAAAATTGTGTGAAGGGATAAATGCAGCCTGGAAATAGGGATATACCACTAAAAATAGGCAAATCATGTGCAGGGGAAAAGTAAAATAGGGGGTTTCTTCCAAATTTGGGACAGCTGAGAAGTCTGTGTGATATATACTTACAAAAACTAATCAGATTTACACCTAAAGGTTATCTACTATTTTCTGTTAAATTTACTTTCAAAGTTATCAGAGATGTTTTTTTTTTAATTGTTAGCTCTAAAGGTGCCTGTCAAAATCCTCCTGAAATTTGTGTATTTTTTATCACAAATATGATATATTTAGTTGTTACTATACATGCAAAGCTCGTATTCATACCATTTTAAGAAGTCTTGTAAAAGCAGCTCCATTGAGGCATTGCTACTACCCTAGGAGTGAGTATACTAAAGAGATCATCAGACCAAATGTGAGAATGACTCAGACAAAGTGAAATGGCAACTACAACAAAAATAAGAAAACAGAATATATTGTGACATCATAAGGTTTGCAAGCAAAGCTCAGTCTAGAGTCACCAAAATGGAAATAATTTACCTGCTTGAGTTACTGAATGTAAGCCAGTTAGAAATAATCAGAACTCAAATTAAAAAAAAATATATGTGGTTTAATGAAATCATACAGACATTTTTAATTAAAATAATAAACCTCTCTATGCTTGAAAACTAGTGGAGTATGTATTAAGTGGCGCATCAGGTGTACAAACCAGGACACAAATCCAGGCACTGCAACAGCAACCATCATTATTTAATTACATGACTTAAAACAATTAAGAAAATTATTAAAGGTAATATGCTTCATTTGTGCCAGTTGTCTCAGTTTCAAAACGGTTTTAATACTAAACTGACCTTTTAAGGTTAGCACATTTGTCTACCCGTCTTTATAGCTGAGGATTTTGCTAAAACGGGATAATCCCTCAGTTTGATTTACTATCTGGATTTAAGTTTTCCAGTTTATTCATCTGAAGAAGCAATTTGTTTTAGGGGAGTTTCAGTATATTTTATAAAATTGTACGGTGAGTAGCATATTGCAGAGTGGGTTGATTTAGAGACATATGTAGAGGAGTTTTGCAACCCGGCAAAATTACACAGTTGGTATCGTATGCTAATGACCATATAATGAAATAGAAATAAACATTATGGAAATGAGGCTGAATGTGAATGCAAATGAGGGTAAAAAGTATAGTGGCACAATTCAGAAAAAATAGTACGATCAGCCACAGCCACTAGTGAGTTTGTACATGGTGATTTCTCAGTGCTGAGAGACAACACTATACTGTTAGGAATAGCAGCCATATTATCTGAACAGTATATATTAGATATTGCTGTCACAACCAGTGTCTGTGCTGAAGTGTTTCATCACACTTCACATCACATCAAGATATGACTGAACCTAACATACCATTGCCTTAATAATTTGGACATGGTCAAACACCGTTGTATGGAGAGAAGCACCTTAAAGATGCTTGTAGACGTGCCATCATCACAATGAATCCTGTGAGATGCATGGAATACCATTCCTAGGGCATGAAAGTAAGCATAGCACTGTGACAATCTTTGCTACAGATATCTTCAGTGACTATTGTGAAACATGATTGGTATAGCTCCAAAAACAGATGAATACTTTATTGAAAGGTTTAGCGCTTTCTTCCCAGATAGGGACTTCTTCAGAACAACTTATAATGAATTACCCAGCCCTTAAATACACATACACCCAATAATTAATGGAATAATCACATAATTGACTCAAATTAACTAAAACCATAATTACAAACATTAAATACTTTAAATACACAGATTTGCACACCAGTACATAAATACAAATGTATTAGTATATATAATAATTCCTAATAAAATCTTAAAAAGTTAAAAAATCAATGCATTTACACAAACCCTAACCCATTAAAAGTTTTAACTTCAGAATGCATGCTATATTAATGGCTTCATTAATACCTGGATACTGAGTTGCATCCAATCTCAGTTGCCATTTCAGCTCACAAATATCCAGGTGCGAATCCACAACTTTTCCCGGGGGGTCCTTTATCAACTGATCAAAAGTCAATATGTGTCGAACAGGTTACCGAAGTGGGGAGGCCTGTTGTTGAAGGTAAAAGGAGTAATATTGGTAGACCTTCTGCAGATGAGTTAATGGATGTGGCTATAGCCGATTTTTTTATACTAGAAGGTGATGTTTATACAAGTAAAATTTGTGGTTCTGAAATAATGGATTTATGTTCTGGTACAGGGGCGCTCGTTTGTCCTAATGAGGCCATTGCTGATATTTCCAATGAATCAATTTACTCTAATTGGATTTAATAATGTTGGTGATTTAGATGTGTAATGAAGTAGATATCCGGAATAATGATGCATCCACTATGGAAAGTAATGCATGTAAATTTATTTTTGAAGGTTTTGATGAGAATTTAACCACATTTATGGAGGGTAATTGCACTGAAAATGGATTGCACTTGACAAATAATTTAGAGCCATTTATACATTCATTAGTTGATAGTGGAAAAAAGTTAAATACTGGTGAAATTGAAAATGACAGCCCAGAAGTTTATTATGGGGGTGACAACTCTGAATTTGTTAGCCCAGTATGCTGAAAATGCAAATTTTCGGGATGAAAGTAATGATACATGCACTGTCATTAGTAATAGTGAAAATGATTTTAAGATTTTTAACTATTCTACCAAAGTAGTGGGAGTTGACCATGCAAACTTTTTGGCAAAAGGTTTTACCTTTGTACCCTCTAAAAAAAAAATGGAATGTGGTGGATACCTTAATTGATTTAAAATGCTTCACATGCAAGTTAAATTAAAAAAAAATTGGTTTAATGGGCAAAATAATACCGGTGAAGTGGTTGTAGGTAGGCCATCTAAACCAAGTGCTTTTAATCTTCCCCTAAACAGTGTTATACGCCTATATGAAAAAATGTGTGATAAGGAAATCAGGCAATTTTATAAACAGCCCCATTTAGAATATGGTAGTAATCTGACTGTGATGGAAGAGGAGGTTTTAAGAGAATTTTTTGATGACAAAACTGTGCATATCATGAAACCTGATAAAGGAAGTAGGGCTGTGTTGATGAATAAAAGTGAATATTTAGATAAAATGAATTAACTGTTAATAGATGGAACATATCAAGAGAGTTCCCTAAATGAGATTCATATTGCATACCAAAAAGATTTACTTCACACTAGAAAATATGTTATATCAAGGCCAGATCAGTCTGGACAAATTTGAATACTTGAAAAATGAACATCCCATGGTACCAAATATTTTTGGAATACCAAAAATTCATAAAGGTTTATCAGGCTTAAAATTTCGCCCTGTAGTGGATGGTCATAGGTCAAAGACATGCTTTATTAGTAAATTTTTAGATTATAGCATGCAAAAGGGCCTGTTAAAATTTACGTACATCACAAAGGATTCTTGGCACTTTTTGGAAAGATTGGAAACAATTAAGGTATCCTCTGCAGTGATTATGGTTACCATTCATGTGGTAAATCTGTTTTCCATTATTCCCCATAATGAGGGTATTCAGTGGTTGGAGAAACAGTTTAAAACATGTATATATGATCAAGATTCCATAAACAAAATTACTGCTCTTATGGATGTTGTTTTGGAGAATAATTATATTTATTTCTAAGGCCAGTATTTTAAGCAGTTAACCACTGTTGCAATGGGGGCAGCATGTGCCTCCGTTTTTGCAAATCTCATCATGGCCTTTTGGAAACAGGAGTACTTAATGAACAGTGTACATTGTGCAAATGTCCTGCATTATTCTAGGTTTTTAGATGACCTGTTCTTGTCGTGGAAAGGCACTGAAGGTCAGCTCAATGAATTAGTAACTTATAATAATGCTGTGGAATTTCTACAGTTCACGAATTATTATAGTAAGGAGAAAATATCATACTTAGACGTTGACTATTTGGGATAGTAATAAAGGAATGTTACGTTCAAAAATTTATAGAAAACCCACATTCAAATTCTTTAGAATTCAGTAGTCAAAAGAAGTCAGTCAAGGGGCAACTGGTGAGTGCAGCCAGAATGGTGAGCCTTGACTGCGACTTTTTGGAAGATGTTGGGTTTATTACCAATATGTTTGTTAAAAGGGGATATCCCATTGAATTTTTGAATAAAATAAGCAAAGAAGAAGCGGGAAAGCATTTGAAAGGTGTGTATAGGCCAATATTGGGTGGTTGCATGGTGCCTCTTATGGGACAAGGCATTAATGTTAATAGAAGGCAGGTCTGTAAGAATTTTGATTTAAGTTTCATCACAACTTTCAACTTAGATGCCCACTGGGTATCAGAGGTTATCATTAAAAATTGGGATATCTTGGGTTATGACATGAGTATTGAACAGAAAGTGGATAAGACCCCTCCCAAAATAGTATTTAATAAGGATGGGTCTTTCAAAAACCTATTTGAGTTAAACAAGGGCATCTGTAGTGGAAGCACTAATTAGACCCAAAGGGAATTTTAAGTGTGGGAGGTGTAATTACATTTTGGAAACAAGCGACAAGTTTAAATTTAATGGTACAAAATATTACCATTAAGGGGCACTATAATTCTTGCAGTTCCAATGTTGTCTATATGGCCAAGTGCCAAAAGTGTCCTGTTTTTTATGTGGGGAAGACCTGTAGGTATTTTAAAAATCGCATTAGTGAACACGTAAATGACATTAGAAAAGGGAAAATTATAATGCTTTGTACAGACACATTAGTGAACATGGTGACCACTGTTTTAAGTTTTTGGTAGTTGATCAGTTGATAAAGGACCCCCAGGGAAAAGTTGTGGATTTGCACCTGGATATTTGTGAGTTGTGAGTTGAAGTGGCAACTAAGATTGGATGCAACTCAGTATACAGGTATTAATGAAGCCACTAATATAGCATGGATTTTGACGTTAAAATGTTTAATGAGTTAGGGTTTATGTAAATGCATTGATTTTTAACTTTTTAAGATTTTATTAGGAATTCTTATACATGCTAATACGTTTGTATTTATGTACTGGTATGCAAATCTATGTGTTTTTAAAATATTTAATGTTTGTAATGATGGTTTTAGTTGATTTGAGTCAATTATGTGATTATTCCATTAATTATTGGGTGTGTGTGTATTTAAGGGCTAGGTAATTCATTGTAAGTTGTTCTGAAGAAGTCCCTATCAGGGCAAGAAAGCGCTAAACCTTTCAATAAAGTATTAATCTGTTTTTGGAGCTTGTGTCTGTGTGTTGCTCGAAGAAGTTCTGAAGCTGGTTTTGCTATTTTTATAATGATTGGTATAGCATACACAACCACCTCATAAACACTACACCAGTTTCTTTTGGTTATGTTGCAACAGGCAGAAGAGCATATGTGGTTCACAAGGACTATAGAGGATAGGAAAAAAGCATGTGGAATTTCTATAAAATAGCCTGTTTACCTCAGGTGCAAGTGGCAATAGATTGTACCAATATCATATTACGGCCATGCTTGTTCTACATGGATAACAGTACAGCAGCCATTAGTGGTTGTACTCCAAATGACAAATGGTGTGTAATGCACAAGGTATTATATGCAGTGAGTGTGCGCCATACAGGCAGTTCTCATGATTTCCATAACTGGTACATAGGTACGTGTTCAACCTACATCAATGATTTATGTGGGTGATTTCTCACAAACACCCTATTGGCAATATGAGATGTGCCATGAACCCATGCCTTATGACACTGAAACACTTAGACCAAGGATCAGATGCAGTACAATACTGTACCATCGTTGATGTGCAACATATTTGAGAAAGTATATGATAAAGGCCCACATCTGCTCATTTTTCTTAATCAAGTTTTTCCCATCCCATACTGGTAACTCATTTGCTTCTCTTCTATCCATTCCAATTGGTACCCTACATCTCAAATTGGAGATGGAAGCTTGCCTCCTAGATGTTTGATTTGTGTAGTTCTCATTCCAAAAGCTGGTTGTCAAGCTTGAATGGGGACATTTGTGTTTCAAAGCAGATACTAGTGGTCTCCAGACCAGGTAACCAGGTAACCCAGCAGCTCTCAGAAGATAGCCATTATTGTAGAACGGCACAGAAGGGACTTTAAGATAACCCCAACCACATCCGCTTGACAGCAGAGATCAGTGCTCAAGTCACTGTGAGGACCTAAAACACCTCTCTCAACTCATCTACCTTCCATCCCTATGTCTATGTTTTTGAAGATTACACTAAACTGCTAGAAACACCAAGCCCACATTCTGGTCTTTGACACTTTTCATACCTATCCAAGCCTCCATTTAGTTTTCTCTAGTGCATATTAGTACCACCATATACTTCCCTAGGAAAGGCTAGCAAACAAAAGGTTGGCCACTCCTCCCATCCTGCCTTGTCAACTACAACAGGTTCAATTACATTAAGTCAAGCCTGGATCAACTGTTTCATAGCCAGAACATTATGCATCTGCACCATGGAGTTTGCTCATCAATTAAATTTCTTAAATGGGGATCTGTTTTTATTACCTTTAGCTCTTAAATAAACCTAGGGGCCATGGTGGTGCAGCGGTTAGCACTGTCGCCTCACGAGGTTCTCTCATTCGATTCTCGGCTAGATCGCCTTCTGTGTGGAGTCTGCATGTCCTCCCCACAGTCGAATGATGTTAAAGACATGCAGGTAGGTGCGAGCGTGAATGGGTATGCCTTCCTTGAAGGTTGGGCATCAGGCTGGCAGCTCAGCACCGTAAAAATTCACTGCCAATCATTAGCAGATGTAGTTCCGCTGTGGCGACCCCTAACTGGGAAAAGCCAAAAGACATTACTTAGCTCTTAAATAAACCTCATCCTCTCCAGAGCACATAGCACAGAACCTCTTCATGGTGCTAAATATATTATAATATCACACATGACAACCACAGCCATCTTTACCTGCATGTGTTCCACCTCCTTGATGGACTTTAATAGTTGCCCTAGAAATCTTCAAATCTAGTACCTTTAACAAACCCAAGCTCAAAGTCCTATAAATTAATATGGGGGTCATACTTTCCAATTTCATTACCAGCATACTTCAAAAATATAAGCATCAGTATCAGTTAAAGTAATGGGATGGCATGAGCTAGATTTGTCATACTTTTTTAGCCATTCAGGACCACTGTACATACAGAATGACACTGAAGATTCTCACCATATCTGACACCTGCCTACTTACAATCTTTTAAAAGTCTGAAGGCTGGCCATCAGTCCCCTTGCCATCTGTTCTGTACATATTGTTATTGTATGTAAAACTTCTGTGACCATTGCCATTTTTCTTAGCTCTTTCTGCATTGACTCTTCAAAGTACCCATCCATAGCCTTTCTGCATATTTCATCCATCCTTACCCTCCCATTACTGACCATTCAGAAGAGAGTCTAGTCAAAGTATGTAAAAAATTCAAAGTGCTATTTCTTTCCACTCCTGCTGTATGACTTGCAGAACTACTCCACTTCCTCTGTCCAATCTCCATCAGCTCATTGCATGATCCCTATAACATAATTATGCCCATTAGAGAGGCAAAAATTGGGATGAAGGAGCAGGCCAGAATTTGGATCTGTAGCGCCCTCCTCCTTAATTTATACCACCTCCCCTTAGGTGTTTTGCAGACTCATATTTTGCTGCTTTAAAGTAAATTGACAAGATAACTATAAACCCTAATTTAGCTGTTAGTACCAAGAAGTATTGTAGACCACCCTGTTAAAGAGCTATCAGGGGCAACAACATGGACAAGCAGACAAAAACTACCTTATCAAACTGGGTATCTAGCAAACCAATAATATCTTGATCCGTGGTATTGGTGTGGGTCTGTGGAGATGTATGGGCATCTTTTCTTCAATGTTTTTTTTTTTTTTTTTGAGATCCTGCCAGTACTTTTCTGAGGTCCTTCAGTGTCACGAGTCAGTGGATCCTTCCCTTTATCCTGTACTGTAGCAAGTTGCAAGTCTTAGCAGCCTGTGATGTTTCAACTGTGGAAATCATGAAGTAGCAGCCAGATGTTAGATTTAGGTTCAGTCCTTTTATTGTATATTGCTCATCTGCCTGTACTTTATTGTTATAGAATAAAAGGAGTGAATGTAATTCTAACATCTTCAGGGTACTTCTTCCCTCCACCAAAGATGACTGAGCTGGTGTCAGCAGCTAAAGCCCATCTACCCTGCCTAGTTCCTCCAGTGAGTATGCCCTACTCAAATGCCGACACCCAGGTTTGAAGTCAAGGATTAATCCCTAAACACCCAAGGCTCAGATGACATCAAAATGTTTCTTTGATCCTTTGGTGGTGTGCAGTCTTATATAATAGTTAATGAATCCTCCCCTTCTCCCATCTATCCATCAACCTTGGAGGCATTACCCTTTCCTCGTCAGTGTCCATCAGTCCAAATTTCTGAGTTCTCATAGGC